>NC_045703.1:54393652-54574066 GCF_009834535.1 Camelus ferus | reverse complement strand
AAATGGCTCAGTTATACGTAAGTAAACGTAGTCCTTCACATGAGTACTGCATGCTGGAAAGTGAGAAATAGGGGAGGCGAGTATGCAGTCCAAAGAAGGGTTCCCAGAGGCTACTCTTTTAGCTAACTGCATGGAACTTGGAAAATTCTAGATTTTTTTTTTTTTTTTGTAAAAACGGTGAGAGCCCCGTCACGCTGGTGTAACTACTGGCCGTCAGGACGGAGTGTGAAGGTGCAAACTGAGTGGCCACTGCACAGTAGAGCGCACACTTTCAATACCAAAATGATCTACAGCCTGCTAATGAAATCTTGCTGAAATTGGAATTTAGTTGTTATTTTCAATGGGTCAAAGGGGCTTTTATTATATTTGCTTGGCTCTCATCTCTAGTGAATGCAGAGAGTGACTGCTTTGTACAAAAACATACAGCTTCTCGGGAAGTAAGAGTCATCAGTTAAACCAGAGGTGCAAAAAAAGAAGAAAAAACCTCCAAAACCAAACAAAACAAAATTGTTAAGAAGGTGACACTTTCTTCACAAATGCGATTATTGTTATTTCTAATGTTGTGCCTACTCCACTGGGAAGAGCTGACAATGAGCTCTTTTTCCAGTTAAAAAAAATGAATCTGTTTTAATGTTTGAAAGTGCAAAATCAGCCTTCTCTCTTCATTTTCCCTGGAGTGATCCACTTATGAACTATTGCTAGGTTATTTCTTGCATTTGTTAAACATTTATGAGTACTTTCCTAGTTCTGGGTATTGTACCAGATATTTGAAATTCAAGGACCCGTTACCAAGAGATTTTCTTCTTGCTACTATGCCTATAGGATGTTTCACATTAACTAGGTCAGCCTAATTGAATTTTTGGATCATAAGAGTTACTTTTAAAATGTTCCTCTTCATCCGTTAGTACTTCTCCCTCACTTCTCTATTATAAGAATCTATATTTGATACTCACCTGTAACATCATAATATTTATCATTAAAATTCTTGTCACAAACTAGGAAAGCCTATATAATATGAATGAAAAACAACTAACAGGTTAAGAAATTTTCATTTCAAATGTTTGGGTGGTATGGTACTTTAACATTTATCCATTTAGTCAAAGCTGTTTCTTTAGGACTTACCATGCGCCAAGCAATGTTTTAGAGATCAGAGATTTAGGAGTAAACAGGACAGGTGAGGTGACTGCCCTTCTGAACTGTGTGTCCCAGTGAGGTGTAATTGATGAGCAAAGCAGTGAGACCCCATGGTGAGGTCAGGGAGTAAAATGAAGCAGAGCAAGTGAGTCACTGAAGATGGGCTCGTTCAGGAAGTGACACTGGACAAAGGTGAAGACCAGGGAAGAGCTGTCAGGGGAGAGAGTGCAAGTGTGAAGTTCTGCGGAGAGAATGCACGTGGCCTCTGAGAGTGCGTGCATGCTGGGTTCTGGCAAGTGGGGTCTCTGTGGGAGGTAGGTGGGACCAGCCAGCTGAGGTGAGGAGCAGGCAGAGGCTGGATCGCTTCCTTCTTGCCCTGGAGGCCAAGTGAGGAAGGTTGGATTCATGCTGAGTGTGTGAGAAGCAGCTGGAGTACTTTTAGCAGGACACTGAAAGACTGTAAAGAAAACTTCATTTGGAAATAATTTCAAATTTACAGAAAATTTAAGTTAAAGGGAACAAAGAATATCTCTATGCTTTTTCCTCAGCTATTCACTAATTGCTAACATGTTGCTCAATTTCCTTCCTTTATTATTTACTATCTTTCTTTCTCTCAGAAACTTTTGTATCTGAACCATTTGAGAGTAAATTGCATACATCATGGCTTTTAAACGCTAAACACTGCAATGTGTAGTTCCCAACAGAGAGGCTATTCCCTTATGTGAGGATTAATTTTAGCTGTCAACTTGACTGGGCTGGCTGTGGGGTACCCAGATCAAGCATTATTCAGGGTGTTTCTGCGAGAGTGTTTGGATGGGATTAACATTTAAGTCAGTAGACCTAGTAAAGCAGATTGTCTTCCCTAATGTGGTGGGCCTCATCTAATCAGTTGAAGGCCTGTATAGAACAAAACAGCTGACCCTCCTCCAAGTAAGAGAGAATTTTTCCTGCCTGATGGACTTAGAGCTGGAACATTTTCCTGCTTTCAAACTCACACGGACATGTTGGCGCTTCCTGGGTGTTAAGCCTGCAGACCTTTGTACTGAATACCACCACCAGCTCTCTTGGGTCTTCAGCTTACAGACTTGGCCTGCAGATCTTGAGAGTTGCCAGCCTTCATAATTGGTGTGAACCAATTCGTTATTATCAGTTATCCATTCATCTATCATCTATTTATCTATTAACCTATCACCTAGCTATCTCGTCTTAGTTCTGTTTATCTGAAGAACCCTGAATAATTCTCCTTACATACCCACGGAACAGTTACCAACTTAAGTAAAATTTAGCATTAATAGCGCACTTTTATCCAAACTACCATCTGTATTCCAATTGCACCAGTGGAGTCAGTGATAAGCTTTTAAAGCATTTTTTTTCCTCTCCCAATACAGGATCCTGTCTAGCACTTAGTTTTCAAGTCTTAGTTTCTTTAATCTATAATAGTTCCTCAGCCTTTGGTATGTCTTTATGACTACTGACAGGTCTGAAGCATGTGGTCTCCCACCTCCCACCCTCATCCCTGTCCCCAGCCCTTTGTTAATAGATCAGTCTCTATTTTGGGTTTGTCTAACATTTCCTCATGATTAGATTCAGGTTAAACTTTCTTGGCAGGAACTGATATTTGCCCTTTTCAGAATATCCCATCCAGAGACACTCCGTATCCATCTGCTTTGTTTATAATACTAATTTTAATCACCCAGTCACGTTGTTATCCAGTTATTATTTTCTCCTTGCTACCAGCAAGCAACCAAGCAGATGTCCTGATCCTTCCTAAAATTTATTCCCTAGATTTAGTATTTTTTGATGATCTTTGCCAGAATTCTTCTTTACTGCAATGCTTGCAAAATGATGATTTTTTCCATATTCAGGTCACACCCCACATTTACAGCATTCTGCTGTCAGCAGAGCTCCTCTTCTCCTTCATCCTTTATTTCATTATTTATTATCACTGTGGACTTGTGGATTCCTATTTTTTACTGGTTTATGGTTAATTACTGCCCTGAATTGTGTATGTATTGGGAGGTGCCCTAAATTATTTTATTTCTTAAATTGTCATAGTGGGAGCTCCTGGAAATTGTTCACATTGTCCTTGTGACAAGTCCTTATCATTTTGGGACAACATTTCCTAAATTTTTCACATGAAGAGTTTTCTTTAGTATTTTATTGTATTTCCCTTATCCCAGTCAAGGAAACAGTCATTTCTCTGAATTCCCTGATTCCTTTTAGTGGAGATGCTGTTAAAAGTCAAGTTCTGGTTGCTAAATGTGCTCATTTTGTTACTGGGATTGCCATTGCTCTAAGGTTCTTTCAACATATAGGACTAGGAAGTGTGTGTGTGTGTGTGTGTGTGTGTGTGAGTGTGTGTGTGTATCTTTATCCATGCATGCATATCAATACATACATGTACTCAAGCACTTATACATTTTAGAAATCATGAGTCCACATCAATACCTCCAAATCAAATGCATCCTCTCAGGGTCTCTCTTGCCTTCAGCAGAGTAATACCAGGAAGTCAAAGACCTTACTTGTAGACAAGTCCATAGACAGTGTTCTCCATGGCCGGCAAGCATGGAAGCAGGGAGATCAATTAGGAGCCATCGCAGCCGTTCAGGGAGGAATGATGGTGACCTGGACTAGGGGGAGGAATGGCCAGACTTACATTCTGAAGGTATAGTCTATACTGTAAGGACAGGGTAGGCTCGGAGAGAAAAGGACAGAAACCATGTATTTCTTGAGATAGTTCCTCTGATCTATGGATACGACTCAATACACAGAACTTTCAGTGGAAGTGATCTGATACTTAAAGAGCAGAAAAAATGGCCTTTCTTAGTAGATCCTTTCAGGATGTAGAATTCACAACATGTTCACAAGACCAAAGGAGTCCCTGCAAACTTTGAGTCTATCAGTAGGAAAGTATTTTAAAAGGTTAACATTTAAATACTTCCTTTACCCACTTCAGGGAAGTGTTTGGATATAGAAACCCTAGAGGGGAGCTGAAGGAAATACGCTGATGTTCCCAATATGAACAAGTTCTGGGAGCAAAGCTAGAAAACCAATCTGCTTCCCAAGCATTCCTTCTATTTACTTTATTTTTTTAAAAAATTATTTTATTGTGTTAAGAACACTTAACATGAGATCTACTGTTGTCTAACATTGTCCACTGTTCTAACAGTTGTATATCCTAAGTGTGACAGTCCTGGGGAACCAAGGCGACCCGCGGTTCTCCAAGAGTATAATTGCTTTCATTTCTTGTGTTTCCTTCAAGCCATGTTAATAAATCCAGTTTCTACACCAAAGTGATCACTGCATGCTTTGTGACATGTTTAACTTCCGTCTTCTGCCTTTGTGTCTATTGAATGTTATTATATTAGCATTTTAATGTTTCTGACTGTCCCCTGTTTGGGATTTTTCATGTCATCTTTCCATAATGCAGATATTCACTCTTTTACCAACCATCCTCCCCTCCCTGCACCCCTAATAACCCTCCAAATAAATAAAAGCTTCCAGAACGCAGGCATCACAACTCTCACCACGCTTCACCTTTTGCTTGTAGCCTACCTCGCTTCAGGGTGGGAATGCATTTCAAGTCACATCAAGAAAAATGATTAATAATTTATCTATTGATTCACTTGATCCTCTAACAGACTCTGGGCTGTCAAATCTAAGCCTGCTTTCTTATCTGCAGAAGAAACCAAACACAGTTTGATCTGTTTAGTTTACTACAGACATTGCTCCCATGAATGAAATTCCACAGCAATGGCCAGATAGGCACTCAGATGTGAGCTTATCTGCACGTACACACAACAAGCCCAGTGAGGAATCCCAGCTATCCATGTTTCCCAGGGCCTGACAGGGAGTTCCAGTGGGTGATGACACCAAAAGAACAGCATCTTGTCTGGATGGTTTAGGACCGCGTACTACGTATCTCGTGTGAAATTCCAATGCTCTTTCTGAAACTCTGAGCAGTGCAGAACCTTCCTTATCTCTGAGTGCACAGGGGCCTGTGGAACCAGCACTTCCTGCGTTACAGGAATAGGAAACACAGAGAATATGATTTATTTAGGATGTTTCATGCTATAGCTTGTAGATCGCTAAACCCCTGGATGGTCTGTACTGTTGTTGAGCTCCTCTGCTTATGGAAATACCAAGGTCTAGGATGTACTTACCAAGAAAACATAAAGAGATTCTTTGAGTGTGGAAGCTAATACGTTGACCCTTGATCACTCAAGAAACCTGACTGGGGTTTACTGATATGACGAAGAAGTTGAGGCAAAGGAAATAACACAGGACTTAAAGCCAATTGTTTTAAAACTGCAAAGTCTGTGGGAATGTGAGTTCATACTTGTTTTCCCATCACGGCTTTGTTCCCTGCATACTCCCCCACTGCCTTCCCTGGGAGATGGTATATTTATACACACTTTATAAGCCAAGGGATTTTAACATTTATTCAAAAAGAATTCTATTAAACAGATCAAACTCTGAGTCTCTACATTCAAAATATCCCATATTTATGGGGATAAAAATAAAATTCTTACATGGGAGAAAGGGGGCTGCAACTTGCAACTCACAGCCACTTTTTCTTGGCATTTCGTTAGCAATTTCCTGGTAGCTGTTCTCAGTGAGGTGTTACCTGGAATTCAGCCAAATCAGTCTTAGGCAATTTGTTACAATGACTGTAGGTCACAATCTTTAACTGTTGGCAGGTGTTCTGGGCTTGCCCTCACTTGAGGAGCCCCAGTTAATCCAGTTTGGTACAGTTCTTTTCTGTTTCATTCTTGAAGATCTTTTTATGTACTCTCTGAACCAGAAAGAAATTAGCTAACACGAGCTCACACACTCAAATTCTCATCCTGCTTAGACCGTTGATTTCCAAGAGCTGTGGGAATCTTTCGAGAGCTCTTCACATATCTCTATCAATTCTCAAAAAATTTTCAATGGATCTGTGAAAATGAAAGGAACTTAATAGATACCAACATACTGTCAAGAGTTACCTGACCTGCTCCTACAGCTCTGTGTGTTAGGCTGCTTGCGCTGCTATAACAAAGTATCACGGACTGGGCTGTTCAAACAGATATTTACTTCTCACAGTTCTGGAGGCTGGGAAGTCCAAGGTCAAGGTTCTGGCTGATTCTGTCCCTGGTGAGAGCCCTCTTTCTGGCTTGCAAAAGGCTGCCTTCTCACTGTCTATTTACATGTGGACAAAGAGCTCTGGTGTCTCTTCCTCTTCGTGTAAAGTCACTAATCCCATCATGAGAGCCCTACCCTCATGACCTCATCTAAACCGAATTCTCTCCCAAAGGACCCACCTGCAAATACCATCACACTGGAGTTTGTGCTTTGACACGTGAATTTTGTGGAAACACGAACATTCAATCCATAACACTGTACAATTAGAGAGTATAAATCCTGGAAGGAGCCTCTTGAGGGTTGGATAAAACACCTTGACAAAAGAGTTCCTGTCATCTCGGAAGGTAATCACCCTAAGCACTTACAGTTTCAAGAATTTCAAGAGCAGTAGAGCATTTTGTTGCTCTTGGCTGAGAAGGTGTTGGGAGTTCCCCTGACGTCCAAGGTATTCGTTCAAAGCCCAGTAACAACATATAGCTTTTACGGCAGAAGCCGTGTCTGTGATTCAAACCCCAGAGGCATCTCAGCCCACGAGGCACCTTTAGAGTTGTATCTGCTCAGGTTTCAGGAGTGGAGGACCAGGAGGAAGAATCCAAGGGGTAAACAAAATTCTGGTTACGGCCAGTCTCATATAAATAAGGGAGAACCTGAAATAACCTAGAAGGGCTCAGAAATTCCTCCCTTGTCTTATGTTAATGGCACAGCAGAATTTATTACTCAAAGTTCATTCTTGTCTTGTGATCTAACCAGAGTTCTGCACATTTTCACACTTGGAAATGCCTTTTTCATGTTTGAAAAAAAAAGGTATAGATCTATAATGAGGGAAATGTTGACTGAGAAAATACCTGAAATGTCTGAAAATATCATAACTGAAATGTTGATAAATTCAACATTTTAAGATGTGTCATGAGTTTATCAGTGGTGAAATCACCTAGATATATTTGAACAATGATAGCACATATGCATGAGTCATTTATTCAGGCCACAGGCAAGCCTTGACACACACATAATGACCACTTGATAAATCCCTAAGAGATTATCTTTATTACTCTTTCCATATTTATCCTATTCAAACAAATGATTTACATTAACTTGAAAAATAAAATACACACATAGGCATCACCATGAAGTCCATGTCTCCTTTTACCGTCAGGCCTCTTTGAACATTTCTCTGATGGCCTGTGGTTATACCACAGGCCTCCACTGCCCCCAGTATATTTAACAAAAGGCTCCGTGGTTAGGGAAACTCTCAAGTTTGCTGTCTTGAAATTGTTCAGTCAGTGATAAGTGAGAGGCAAAAACCCTAAGATAGTGGTTCGCAAACATTCTTTCCATCCTGGAGCCATTCTTTCAAAACCAGTCTCGGTCAGGAGCCCCGTATGTAAACTGCGTGGTCTCACTGGGGAAAGGTCTAGAAGTCTCACAGCTCTCTTCTCCTGTGGAGGTCTCTGAGGAACATCAGAAAGGCCCTGGTGCTCTGAGGAGCATAGTTTGAACACATCAACCATCCCACCAGGAATCTGGCTTTTGCAATTTTGCTCACCTGGGCCAAGGGATCTTTGGAAAATCACTTTTCAATGTCCTCATCTGTTAGGTGAATGTATCTGTTAAGACCTTTCCGGTCCTAAGTTACTAACTCCCTCCCTGATGCCTTAATTTTCTTACTTTCTTCCAGTTTTCTTCCTATTTTCTTAGAGGCTGAGCTTCTTTTCAAATCAGAGCCTGTCCCCAGCGAGACAACATCTCTGTGTGTTCCTGTGAGAAGTGGGCGTCCAGGAGGCCATGAGCCCTAGAGCTGCTCTGTGACTGTGCAGGAGGAAGTCACTGAGAATGAGCCTAAGTTCTGAAGAGTCCACTCCATGAAAGCCAGAAGCCGGGCTGGAGTCCTGGGAAGAAGGGAAATCACTTCAGAGGCATACTTCAAGGTCATGACTGGGGAGCCATTGGTGGAGAGCTGGAGTCTCCACTGGGGTGAGCCTCTAATTCCTCAAACACTATTCTAGATTCAAACCTCTCCCTATCTGAAGAGAACATTTTCTGGCACCTGTTAAACCCATCTAGTACAAGAATATAGAGCTCTAGCCTTTGAGGAGCTGCCTGGTCCTCAGTTTTTACTTGTAATAATTATGATGCTTATAGTGGAAATAATAACTTTAATATGTTCTATGTACCAACTACCACCTTCACATGTAACCTCACTGCAAGCTTTTGTTGTATGTGTGACCTTCATCCTCACTTTACAGATGAAGAAGCAGACATGCAGAGAGGCTGAGTAGCTCCCTGAAGTCACAAAGCACTAATCCAAACCCAGGCCTGTCTTGTTGGCTCTCTTCTGACCCAAGAAGCTGCCATTATATCTTTATATCTGTATTCCAGATAATATATATATATACACCATATTGACGCATAGCATTCTCTGTTTCTTTTCTTAGACTCCAATCAGTTATGAATTCTTCATAGTCTCAATGCTTAAAAATGCACGATTGGAGACAATAAACTATGGTTATAAAGGGAAACTCCAAAGCCATACTGCCTGGGATACAATCCTGGCCCCACCACGTCTTAGGTGTGAAATTTTGGATGAGCCACTCAGTCACTCTTGGCCTCAGTTTTCTCATCGTAAAATGAGGTTAAGGATTAGACTTACCGCAAATGGCGATTTGATGTTGAAATTAAATAAGACAAAACATGAGACTCTGTTGTTCACTGTCTGAGTGTGTAATATGCACTCAATAAGTGTTAAGCATTATTTCTTTCCCTGTTTATAAGAAACATATGCCACGCTGTAGTTGTTGGCCTATATCTGTAAGGTCTATGCCTACAGTTACCTGGACCAGCAAGGACTGGCAGGGCCAGGGTCATCGTATCAGCACCACTCCCCCCATGGTCATAGGAAATGAGATACTCATCAAAATGCTCTGTGGATGACTGTCTCCATCTGCTCGGGCTGTTATAACAAATACACCATAGGCTGGGTGGCTTAAACCAAGAGACATTTATTTCTCACAGTTTTGAAGACTGAGAAACCCAAGATCAGGGCCCCGGCAAATTTGGTGTCTAGTTCAAGCCTGCTTCCCGGTTCATAGACAATTGTCTTCACATTGTGTCCCCACACGGCAGAAGGGACAAGGGGGCTTTTTATAAGGGGACAAATCCCACTCACGAGGGCTCTGCCTTCCTAACCTTACACCTCCCAAAGCCCCCACCTCCAAACACCAACACGAGGGGGGTAGGTTTCAGTATATGAGTTTGGGAGGGGGTGGGGGACACAACATTCAGTCCATAGCAACGACGATGGTGATGAAAAGAATTTATTTTGGAAATTTATGGCCTGAATTTGTCCCACTGAGGCCACATGCCCTATGCAGCACAGGAAAGGCAGAGGTGGTCACAGAATTGGACTCCTCGTGCTGCAACTAAGTCCTCGCCTGTCTCCATGTGGAAGAGACAAATACAGATTCCCGAAAGCTCCGGATCACCAGACTCATCCTGCATTCCTGGGAAAAACTGAGCTGCCTGTATTTCCAACAGATTCCTTCTCATCAGGGAAAAGAAGCTAGTTTTCCTGCTGAAAACGAGTTTGGAGGCCCTCTTTCTACCATGGTAGGCCCAAATCTGTTAAATTCCAGCAGCTACAGTTTGCTTTGAAATCTGTTGTAGGATTATTTTCAGCCTTTGGTTTCCCTTTACTTCCAGGCTTTCACAAAGGAAAAAAAAAAAAAAACCTACCTTTAAATAGCCATATTATTATTGCTCTGTTGTTAATAGAAATAACAAAAACATGTAACAATGAACGATTTTTCACATTCACTGTCACTGATGTTCATGACAACCCTGTGAGGAAAATAAAACAAACCCATCAGAAAAAACTCACCTTGTTTTCTCACATCTCCTAATATTAAATCTTCATCTAAGGTTCTTCTCAATAATGCGAAACATGGGACCATCAATGACATTTTGCTAAATCTTCCTGCTTTTGGACATTTGACCTTTGAATCCTGTCTTCCCTACTCTCACTGAAATTGCCTTAATTACAGCTGTCTTGTGTCTTGTGTCTTTCAACAGCCTCCAATAGTTCTCTTTAGCTCAAGTCAAAACCAATTGTCACTCATTGCTGTCAAAACCCTCCTGAGCCTTCAAAGATTGACTCAACCTTATCTCCTCCTAGAGGTTTATCAAATTTCACCATTAGAATTAATGTCCCGGTTATCGAACTCTCATTGCCTTTTCCTTAAGGCTCTTCGCATGATAATATGCAGTACCACTTGTCTCCTTAAGTATCGGCAAGCAGAATTCTGATTTATCTAGGTGTGCAATTGCTCATCCCCTAGCTTAGCCCTTCCACTTGGTAGTATTATACTGCTGAAAGAATGAAAAGATCATGGTACTAAAGTGCTCTAAGATAGTCTATTAAATTTATTAACATCAGCTATTTGTGTAATGACAGCAATATTTTTTTTTCAATGTTAGTGCCTTAGCAAACACAGTTTTTGCTTGTTTGTTTTGCACTAAGATGACTTTAACTGATCAGGTAATAAAAACTCTCCCTTGATCACAATTTCAGGTAGGCTACTATGGAAATTTGCTTGTAGAGTAAATATAGAAATCAAAATGCCCCTAAACTTTAAAGAGGTATTTAGAAAGAAATCAGGAAGTTGCATCTGAATTGTGGACAATTTCATTCATGGACCTCCTCAAATTAAGCAAGCTGTGGTTAACTTGGAAAGTTCTCAAGGGTCATACTTAGAGAGAATTGAGTTTTGAAAAAATGGGGTCAATGATAAGAGGATAATGTAATTCCAATTTGCTAGGATAAAGAGAAGTCTGTCTTTTAAAACTGTGTTTTAGAGAGCATAGGTTAATTGTTTTAAAGTCATGTACAGGAAATTTCAAGAGGAATTGATATAACAAAATCAAAATGAAGTACTACTTGATCACTGGCAAGGTATTACTCAATACTTGGTAGAGACACTTACCAGGAATAAATCTCTAATCGCTCCTCTGATCTCTATAATTATGGCTTCAATTTACCTATTTGACATCTGTATTTGGATACATAAGAGACATCTCATATGTAGCAGGCCCATTGTTAAGTGCAAGAGAAGGCACATATGTAGTGGTTTTTCTTTTGTAATAAAAAAAGCACAAAGAGTAAATGAAAGAAGAATACATATATTCTCTCTTATATGTGTATTTTCTCACTTTTCAAAAAGAAACAAAGGAAAAATATATCAGTCCTTTGGTTAACTCTAGAGGTTCATGAGAATGAAGTAGAGGGGACTGGGATAGGAGTGAGAGTTCTCTGCTAGTTTTGATTTTCATTCTTTCTATCTTTCTGTCTGTCTATCTATCTATCTATCTATCTATCTATCTATCTATCTATCTATCTATATTACATTATCAAAAAATAAAATTGAATTAAGAATGGTGAAATAAAAGCAAACCCAAATATTAAGTTAAAAAACTGACCTATATATGGAATTTATAGCAAAATCACAGAAAAAATATTGATCCAAATAATCTTGAATGCAATGCTCTGGCTATATATCTTACATGAGAAATATTTTAGAGAAAAGAATAACAAAGAATCCCAAACTTTATAAGTTTTGTTATGGCAATGGTATTGATGGAATAATTATAAAATTATTTTTGTGTGTACTGAGCTAATGAGTAAATATAATGATGTTTTATGAACTGGGGTTCTCACTGTAGTAAAAGACAGATGCATGACATGAGGGAAGGTGACAAGGATGCTGTTGGATTTGAATTCAAGATACCAATATGAAGCAATGGTTTAAAAAGATACAGATCAAATGACACTACAGTGTAAATGAGAAAATCTAGACCCCATATCTTGTTTTCTAAATACTATTACCAACTAAAGGAAGCAGAGCTCCTAGGATAAATGGCTGATTCTGAGTATGAAACTGGAAAAGCACAAGATGAGCCTAGAAAACAAAAAGGTAATCAAATACTGATGGAGACTTGACAAAAAGACAAAGAGGACTTCTTCCTTTCACCAATGATAGAGGAACAGGCATCTAACTTACCCCTGTTCTAAATAACTAGAAAACTAGGCACACAAAAAGAGATACAATAGTGTTTAGACACTGAACAATAGTTACTGCAGGATTATGACTCCTGAAAAAATGAAACAAATGACATTAGCCTTGCAATTGACCCAGCATACTGCTTAAAGGAAATTTCAGCTGCTGCAGGGAGAGGAACTCCAACAGAAGCTGAGAGTCTCATCTAATGGAGGGGAACAAGATTAGAATCCAGGCCAAGGCGGCTGGATTTTCACGGCAGAACACTGAAGATGAAAGAGCTGCACCGAGGCAACACTAGGGATTTTCAGAGGGTCATCTCAAGTCTGTAGCAGAGTGTTGTTTTGTGCATGTTTGAGGATAAAATACCCAAGGTCAAAGAAAGAATTACTGGAATACAGTAAGATTCAGAATTCTAGAGCTCATACAGGACTGAGTAGTTTGTTTTTCCACCAGCCAGGAGGAAAAGACCTTATAACACATGGGACATTGTGCAGAGTTCTCAGAAGGATGCCATCTTTGTAGTGGATATAAATTTGTGCTAGAATAAGGAATGCTCCTGATCCACCTCAACAAAACTTATTCCAAATAACATAACAAATAAAACTTATTCTAAGTAACTCAAATGCATATCAGAACAAGTTCCAACAATAATTAAGAAATAAGACAAAATACAGCACTGACAGTCTAAGAATCATAATGTCCAGTATCCATTCAGAAATGAGTAGCCACACAACAAAGTAGTACCATATAAGCCATGCCTGTAAAAAATCAATCAATAAAAATTTTCCCCCAATAACTGAGATGTCAGAATTGGGAGACAAAGACATTCACATTTTTATTATAAATATGGTTGATATGAGCCAGAAGGTAAAGGAAAATGACTATAATGAAGAGAGGAAAGAAACACAAAAAGACCCAACCAAAAATTCTAATGATGAAAAATATATTAGAAATGAAAACTATACTAAATGGTATGGATAGATTAACTGAAAAAAAGTTAATAAACTTGAAGGTATAGAAATGGAAACTAATATATGATTCACAGAAAAAAGAAAACACTAAAGAAAAGGAGAAGGTAGAGAAGAAAGTGACAGAAGGATGGGGAGGAGGGGAAGGATGTGAGAAGGAGGAGGAGAAAGAAGAAGAAGATGAAGAAGAAGAAGAAAGAGAAGGAGAAGGAGAAGGAGAAGGAGAAGGAGAAGGAGAAGGAGAAGAAGAAGAAGAAGAAGAAGAAGAAGAAGAAGAAGAAGAAGAAGAAGAAGAAGAAGAAGAAGAAGAAGAAGAAGAAGAAGAAGAAGAAGAAGAAGAAGAAGAAGAAGAAGAAGAAGAAGAAGAAGAAGAAGAAGAAGAAGAAGGGAAAAAAGGGGAAGAAGAAGAAGGGGAAGAGGAAGAAGAAGGAAGGAGAAGGAAGGAGAAGGAGAAGGAAGGAGAGGAAGAGGAAGGAGAAGCAGCAGCAGAAGAAAACAAATACATTGAAAACAACAAACTCCCTGAGCTCTGCAACAATAGTAAGCAATAAAATATGCATGTAATTGAACTCTGAGGGGAAAATATTTGGAAAAAAATTTGAAAGAACAATAACCAAATGGTCCCAAATTTGATTTAAACATATATATATAATTTTTCCACAGATGAAAGCAGCTCACTGAATCTTAAACATAATAAACCTAAAATAAAGCCACACTGAAGCACAATATAATCCCATTGCTGAAACCACTGCTAAAGAAATAATATTTAAAGCAACTAAAATTAAAAAGACACGTTATTAACAGAGAAAGAAATGTAAGAATCATAGCAGGTTTCTTGTCAGAAGCTATCCAAGTAAAAAGACAATGGAGTAGCGTCTTTAAAAGTGCTGAAAGAAAAAAATAAATCTAGAACTCTACACTGAGCAAGAACCACCTTTCAAAAATGAAGCAAAATGAAGATGTTTTTGACAATAAAAATCCAGTAGAATTTACCACAAGCAGACCTGTACTAGAAAAATGTTAAAGAAAATTCTTCAATTAGATGCAAAATACCAGGCAGATGTTTGGCTCTACACAAAAGAATAAAAAGTACTAGAAAATGATGTATATATGAGGAGATAAGAAGAAAAAATTCTCATTTTTAATTGCCTGAAACATAATTGACTATTTAAAGCAAAATAATAATTGTTACTGTGTTAATAATACATGCAGAAGTCAATTGTATGATGGCAATAGCACAAAGGACTAGGGGAGAGATATGGAAGCATATTGTTGTAAAGTTCTAAAATTGTTGTAAGGCAGTATAATATTTGAAAGTAGACTGTGATTAGTTAGATACGCATATCGTAAACACTTACGCAACCACTAAAGGCAAAACAAAATAAAGAGAAATACCTAAAATTTCACAGGAGCCCTTTGAAGGGGCTTCCATGGATCATACTTGCCACAATTTGAACATTAATAAGAATAATGACAGTAATAGCACATTGATTAAAAACAATCCATCAGTTCATAATGATGTTCAGACAAAAAGAAAAGGAGTGATACAGGAAAAGAGAGAAAAAAGAAAGAGAAAAAAAAACCTTAAAAATAACCCCAAAGGAATGCCAATTAACACATGCAGAAGGAATGACAGACCTTTTTAAACTGCTGTTTTGCAAACCTATATGAATAAATGTTTCAGGCAAGAATAATTAATTGATAGTAAAGCCACTGGGTGAAAGATTTTTGAGGAACAGAATATTCATACACTTGCAAATTTTTACCCCACCAAATATTATTATTTATTAATTACAAAGAGAAGTTCCTTTTGAACAGAGAGTTCTGGCAGAAACCACCTTAAACAAGTAATCAAACTTGGCATCAAGTCTGGGACTTCCAGGTGCCACTTGTTGAGATGCAATGAGAAGTATACACCAACTTTGTAATATTCTTGCCAAACATTTTTAATATGAATCTAATCATGAGGAAATAGTAGGATAAATTCAGAATAAGGGACATTTGCTGAAACAGTTGTCTTGAATTACCAGAAAAAGTCAACATCAAGAAGGACAAGAATCAACAACATTTAAAAAAATACAAGGGAGTTGTTCTATATTAAAAGAGACTAAAGAAATATGACAGTTAAATGCAATTTGGAAATTTTAATTGGGAAACTGAGGCTCTCCAAGTGTAACAACTTGCCCAAGGTCACAAGGTAGTAAGAGGCAGAAACAGGACACTAAGCTGGTTGGGTGCACCTCCAAAGCCTGGACACAACTTTTTGTCAGTATTCATGGGTTTGCACAGGACCCCACATTTAACTTGTTAAACTTTAGAGAAGAATTTTAAACATCAGTTTTCCAGAAGTGCCGTTTTCACAATTCATCCTTCATCTCATTGGTTGATCACAAAACAACAGGTGTCCCAAATTTCAAAAAGCATGTTTCCTGTAGACCACAAAAGTGACAGGTGATTTATTCCATCCTAAAGGGAAATTACAGGTCAACAGAGACACTTTTAAGACCTAAAGCTAGATCTGGAATATGGAGCCTAGCTCCTGATTTCCAGGGCTCCAATCCTAGGCACCTACTTTTTAGAGCCTAGGGAGAAAGTGAGTTAATGTGAAGTAGAGAAGGCAATAGCACAAGAAGTAGAACATTTAACAGGAACAAAATGTGTCTATAACCCCTGTCTCCACATTTAGCTCAGCTACCATCCATCATTTGCAAGGAAAGCATGAAAAGCATCATGTTTGTGTTGAAAGGAGGAAAATGTGAGTGACATACTTGGTAGCAGGGCTTAGAAGTGGGAGGCAGTGAGGAGCTATATATTATACCTGCAACTCAGGCGTACTGATGCCAGCTTCAAAAATGGATTTGAGAATAAGAAAGAACTAAAATTTGAACAGAATCTGGAGCCTTTTGAAGTGTGAATGAATGAAATGAGATGTGTGAACATGCACAGACCCGTCCTTCTGTTCATCTTAGGAAGCTCCCAGCCTGCAGATCCCCAGATACCCGGGGAGGAAAAGACCTTCTGGATGAGGACACACTGTGGGTTTCCCTCTCAGAACAGTGCAGGGCACTTCAGGATGTGTGGCGGCCTACCCTCTGGCCAGTTTTAGAGCTCTCAAGTGATGGGGCTTCCTGGGTCCATGGTGGGGCAGCTTGTGCTGTCAGGACATCTTCAGACCCTCACTGGCACAGTCACAGTGTGGATGTATCTGTGAAACACTCCTGGCTCTTTGTCTCCTCGTGATGGTTGCCTGCCGTTCTCAGCATTACTGAGGGAGCTCTGAAAAGCTGGAGCTGGCATCCTGTAAGCTTTCCCTGTGGGGGCTTCATTTGGACTAAATTTCCCTTTAGAATTTCATTTCCCAGGGGATGCAAATTGGAAGCCAAGTTGTTAGATGCAAAATCATCCCAGTTCTCCAAGATTTGGGCGTTCTGAATACCTCTGATGAGAAGTGAGTGCATGGAGCGTAAACACAGCATACGGAGAACAAAGGTTCTGCGTGTTCGGGAAATGGGAACATTCAATTCTTATATGTCAAATGAATGATCCAGACATTAATAATTGTGTTTCTTCATGAAATTCTGTACCCTCAATTCTTTTTTCACATACCGCTCCTTTAATACAACCTTCATTTCTTAAGGCATGGAAGATAGCACTGTAACATTTATATATGTTGCCCTGTGATTCTCCTCAAATAATTTCCTTTGTTCTCTAGCTGTTTTCTTATTCAGATTTCTAGCCACAGAAATGCCAAGCCCTTCATTCCCATTGTGCTTTCCTTAGACTTTCCTTAGAGATCATTTTGCTTTAGTAACGTGGAAACGGACCTCTGCCCTTAGTCCCCTGAGTGTTAGTGATGAAGCTGGGACCAGACTTTCCAATTCCTGACTCCTGGAGTTACTGTCCCACTGCCCCTCCTGCCGCCAAAGAGCTCTAATTCCCCACCTCCTCACACACACAGCAGACTAACTAAATGAAAACATAAGTATCAAGGATGCAGTAATATTCAAACCATGAGGTTTCCAGACCCATTTCCAGTTCTCCTCCTTCAGAACTCCGATCTTCCCCCCCTGAGGCAGAACTGCAGGCTGTCAGGGCACCTCCTGAGGGAGTGGGGCATGAGAGGTTTACCAGAAGGCTGAGCAGTTCCAGCCTGAATGGAGTCAAGTGGCCAGGACAAAAAAATACTTTGTTCCAATGTGGTTTGTGCAGTGCTAGTCTCTGCCTAGAGGTTAAGCGGACAAATGGGATGTTGCCTTGCTTGCTGAAAGGGTGGGTGATTTGGAGGCTGTGAACAGATGATGAGCAGGGACCTCCAGCAACTGAACATTCACCAGAGCGAGCAGAGGGATTTGGCATTCTTTTTGGCTATTGCAGCTGCTCTGAGCAGCTATAGCTTTGGAAAATGGAGGAGTTAAAAACGTTAAAAATGGATTCAAGGGAGGAGGGTATAGCTCAGGGGTAGAGCATGTACTTAGCATGCACAAGGTCCTGGATTCAATCCCCAGTGACTCCATTAAAAAATAAATAAATAAACCTAGTTACCTTCCCCCTAGAAAAATTTTTTAAAAAGTGGATTCAGTCAAGAAGGAAAGTCTATATTACCAGAAAGCCTCCTTTCCCTCTACAGGCAGACAAAGGCTTTAGAAGAAGCTGAAAAGATTCCAGTAAGGCCTCATAAAAATCAGTAGCTTCTGGGAAAGTTGTTTACCTGTGGCTGGAACAAATTCATATATGGTAGACCAGAGACAAAGGTAGCATTTCCTAGACGTGAAGGCAGTAGTCGTGAGAATGGGATGGTTGCACTTCAGGCTGAGGGAGGCGGGTTTACTTTGAGAGAGAGTCCCTGGGATAGCGAGATGCCTGTGATGGTGACATGACAACCACGTGCTCCTCACAGGGTTCTGTAAATGACATGGCTCACTGAGGAGATTCGCTTGCTCTGTGAGTCACTGGCTGGTTGGGATGTAGTAAATTCTCTTTCTCTCTCATTCCTTCTCCTCCATCTTTTGGGTTCTTTTGAACCCTCTGACTCGGTGTTTTTTTGTTTTTTTGTTTTTTTTTTCTTTTTCTTTTGGATACTTTTTAAATTGAAGTAAAATCAGGTTTACAATGTTGTGTTTTCATTTCTGGTATACAGCATAATGACTCGGTTATACATATATGCATTTCTTTTCAGATTCTTTTTCATTAGAGGCTATTACAAGTTATTGAGTATAGTTCCATGTGCTATATAGTAGACCTTGTTTATTTTATATATAGTGGTTAGTATCTGCAAGCCCCAAACTCCCACTTTATCTCTCCAGCTCTCCCTGTTCCCCTTGGTACACAAGTTTGTTTACTATGTCTGTGAAATCTATTTTGTAAATAAATTCATTTGTGTCACTTTTTTAGATTCCACATATTAAGCGATATCATATGGTATTTTTCTTTCTCATTCTGACTTACTTCACTTAGAATGACAATCTCCAGGTCCATCCATGTTGCTGCAAATGGCATTATTTTATTATTTTTTATGGCTTAGTAGTATTCCATTGTGTGTGTGTATGTATGTGTGTATATATATATATATATATATATATATATATATATATATATATCTCACAAGTTTTTTTATCCAGTCATCTGCCGATAGACATTTAGGTTGTTTCCATGTCTTGGCTATTGTAAATAGTGCTGCTATGAACATGGGTGTGCATGTACCTTTTTGAATTAGAGTTTCCTCTGGATATTTGCCCAGCAGTGGGATTGCTGGATCATCGGGTAAGTCTGTTTTCAGTTTCTTAAGAAATCTTCATATGGTTTTCCATAACAGCTGTGCTTAACTGCATTCCATCAATAGTTTAGGAGGGTTCCTCTTTCTCCAAAGCCTCTCCAGTATTTATCATTTGTGGACTTTTGAACAATAGCCATTCTGACTGGTTGTGAAGTGATACCTCATGGTAGTTTTGATTTGCATTTCTCTGATAATTAGCTATAATGAGCATTTTTGTCATGTGCCTTATTGGCCATTTGTATGTCTTCATTGGATAAATGCTTCCTTGGTGGTGTATTAAAATCATTTGGGACATTAAAAAAATAATGATGGCAAAGTCTTACCTGCAGAGATTCTTAATTCTTCTGGGGTTGAGCCTAAGCATCAGTATGCTTGAGGCATCCCAGGTGATTTAAAATGCATCCATGATGGCCAATAAAATCCAGACTGAAAACTCAGAAGAACCCTTCAGTTTGATTTGCAGGCCCATGTGTATATACATATTTACAAAAGATTCTGGTCAGTAAGACCTTTCCAATTGATTTTAGCAGCTTTCTTCACAGAGTTTTCTTGATAAGATGCAGTTAACATTCTGTTCATAAGCACTCCTAGCAAATAACAAACAGGCAAGAAACCCCAGATTCCGCTGCTTTATGAGGTGCATCTCCTTCATGATCCTCCTCATGTGAAACTTCTGAGAAGGGCTATTTAGGATTCATGCTGTTTCTTTATGGTGTGAAACTTAGGCTGTGGGTTACCAAACACGTCTAAAAAGAATTTCCCTTGGCCCACAATTTCAACCCTTTCCTTAGTCTCTAGTTTTCCTGAGATTTCTCAGAACACACTATATAATGGGACATTCCACTCCCACATTCTTGTTTGCCATTTAAACCCTAGATTCTCATCAAGACCTATCCTAATTGTTAACACATGCAACAAGCACACAGTGTCATTTCTTCTTCCTCTCTCCCTGCTTTGTGGTGCACGGACAAAGCTCACTTGGGGAATCAAGCAACCTTGGTTCTAGTCCCAACTCCAGCTAAGTAGCTATGTGACTATGGGAGACTCTTCATTTCTTCTTGATTCACTCATCTGTAAAACAAAGCGGGTTGCCCTGAAAGTCTGCTTTTCCAATACCCGCCTCCTGTTTTTAAAGTGAGAGCAACTTTTCTTCAAAAGCATGCTTACTACAAAAGCCAATGTATAAATCTGATGCTGAGGAAGCTGCACTGATTGTGGGGCTTCGGGGACCCCCGAGGCCCTTTGGGTTTCTTCGTCTCCTCCCCTGACCTTGAAGGGACTTTACAGAATCCCTTGGGTGTAGAGGAGAAGGACTGAAATATGCATAATAATTAGTTACAGTCTTTTCTGCGGTATCATTCTCTGAGTAAACATGCATGTACACATGAACACACGTGCACACATGTTCATACACACACACACACACACACACACACACACACACAGAGCTTGATGGATCAGGATTAAAAGGCAGTAGATAGAATACTGCAGTCAGACTAGGAGTGATCAGGACTTGGAGATGAGACACATCCATGGGGGCAGGGTGCTGCAAAGGGACACAGGTCTTGGGAGTGTACTGTGCCTGCTTCTAGGGACAGCCAGGAGGTGAAGTGTCCAGTCTGGTGCTCAGTGGTCTGGAGGTTCAGTAAGTTATAGCAGGTGACATCTCAGTGGTGGAGACTTCATGACTGGGAGTCTGGGAACAGGGTCTTGGAGAAATCAATGAGGAAATAGGCTGGAAACAGCTGGAGCTACTCAAGAGGCCCGTATTCATTAGACATATTCACTGCCCATTGAAAATATTTTCCCCTAGGTCTCTATATCCCAGATATGCTGGTAATTTCCAAACAAGTTATACATTTTTTTATAATTAGAAGTGAAAAGGAGCATGTCTCTTCATTTCCCCTGGTCCTCGTGAATATCTCCATAATGAAATGCTTACCTGGGGACAACCACTTAGTTCTCAACCAATATATTTGTCTCAGAAAGATTTCACGGGACTTTCTTTGCCCTGACAGAATGCCTAGTCCCAGCTCAGAGGGGGTTCCAAAAAATAAAGACATTATCTGAGATTAGACACTTATTTTCTTAAAGCAGATCTACTTAACTTTAAGGAGAAGAGCTTGCTGAATCTTAAAGACATAAGTCTAACATTTTTGGGTCCTCTTAACGCTAAATGAATGGGTCCACCATCTCCCCTCTCTTGCCAAAAAAAAAAAAAAAAAAAGAAGAAGGTTTGACTTCCACGCTATGCTTTTAAATAAAATCTTAAGTCACCTCAGGACTATTTCTTTCAGAACTTTGATATTAATCATGCTTTATAGTCAGCAGATGAACCATGGCGTTCACCTGATGAAACCATTGATAGCTGTATCACTCAAATAGGTGAGATATTAGTCATTAGTGTTTAACACAGTACCTGGCATCCATAAAAGCAACAATTAAGCAAACCAACAGGCTTCAAGCCAACGACAGGCTTGGAGGTTTGCTTTAGTAACAGCCCCAGTGACTGAGTCGAAATCAGGAAGAGGCTGGCCTGCCAGGGAGGAAGTAGGTGGTGAGTTAACAAATGCAATTTGAAAGGCTCTGACCTTCTCACAGCACTGCTGCCTGGTTTGTCTGCGGTACCCAGGGGTCGGAGTTTCTGCAGGGAGTGGGGGTGGCAGGGAGTGTACCATTGTTCTTATATGCTCTTCCTGAATACTTGTAAAGGTAAAAGGTTAATTAATGACTTCCTACTGGGTATTGGTAGCACGAGGCTTCCACCAGTCCCAGTGGAAGTACTGATGGGTTGGTATGAGTCAGGTGGGTGGAGTTGATGAGGAATGATGAATAAGACACAGGGGAGTCCTGGACAGGGCAGAAGACTGACTTGAATTATTTCCGTGCTAATTCTTAGCAATTGCCTTGGCTCTTAGTCTTCATAATATGGCTGTGCTTGAAGTTTGGGAAGATACAAAAGAAATGGCAGAGGTGACTCCTATCCTCATCTGGTGTATAATTTAGGTTGGGAGACAGAACACACGTGACATTTACGTGATCCATTTCTAAGCATGCAGCCTGCTATGGCGCCTCTCTTGCCTTGTGTCCATTTTGGTTTGACTAGCAGTACCAGCAGAATTCTTGGTAAAACAGGATCATAATTTTATCTCACGCTGTGAGTATTCCCTGTTAATAGAGAGATGGGTATAGGTAACTAGGAAAGTCTTATTTCCTTCATGGAAAAGACGAAGAATGTTGTATCCATATGTTATTTCTTTTCAGAACAATAATGTGCAGTGATGCCTTACCCAAATGTAAAACTTGGGCCATTCCGCTCTTTCCATCCCACCTCTCATATAAACTCCTAAAAAGGAGAAAGGTCAAGTCTCTGTCACAGCTTCTGGGAATCGATTAGACATCATCATGCAGATAACAGCTGCACAAAATGGAGTTTTAAAGTCCAGCAGCCTCAGCATGAGCTATAGAAACGCAAATGATCATCTTCCCAGCCCTCAACTACCTGAAGGCTGTTGCCCAGGACTGTGCTTTAAGAAGATCTTCAGAAGATTCTTATACAAGCTGAAGGCTGAAGAAACACTGTTAAATAAAACAGAGAGAGTTGGCCAACAACAGAGGCAGCTCTTTGTGTTGATCAGACCCTGACACATGAATTTTAAAAAAATCGAATTGAACAATATTTGCCTCTTAATAGGAGTATTTAATCTCTACATTTAATGTAATAACTGATATATTTGCATTTATATCAAACACCTTACTATTACTTATTTTCTGTTTTATCTACCTGCTCTGCATTCCTTTTTTCCCTCCCTTCTAATTATTATTATTATTTTTTTTTTTTTTGGTGAATCAGCTATTGTTAGCAGCTTTTTCCTCTTTACAAACTTTAGTTATACATTCTTGGACTTTTCATTTAGTCATTATCCCAGAGATTACATTTTGAATCCTTGGTATATCAGCATCTAACATAAATGAATATATTTACCACTTCTCCCACAATACAAATATTTTACATTTTAACTCCATTTACTTTTTCCTACCTTTTGGTTATTGTCTTCATGCATTTTAATTTTATGCATATTTAAAACTCTACAAT
The DNA here is from genome assembly GCF_009834535.1 of Camelus ferus. Lineage (NCBI taxonomy): Eukaryota > Metazoa > Chordata > Mammalia > Artiodactyla > Camelidae > Camelus > Camelus ferus. The sequence goes on along the minus strand of NC_045703.1, from coordinate 54,550,921 downwards.
ACAATACATATTATCATTGCTTGTACACTTAACATTTATTTATGTTTGGCCAAATATCTGTCCTTTCCTTTGCTCTTTATCCTTCATGCATTTTCTTATTTCAAAATTGCACCATTTTACCTCTGTATGAACAATTCTTTAATATTTCTTTTATGCAGTTCCCCTGTGACAAATTTTCTTGGTTTGAAGTTTTGTTTTTAGAAGTTTACTCTTATTTATTTGGAATTTACTATTGAAAAATACAAAATTCAAGGTAAATCGTTACTTTATTATGGCACTTTGAAGTTATCAGTACATTATATTCTGATTTCATGTTTCTGCTGAGCCGTCAGTTGTTGGTCTCACTAATAATCCTTTGAAATAATGTTTCTTTTTTATCCAGCTACTTTTAAGCTATGTTATTTTTCTTTTTTTATTATGGTTTTATATATATATACATATATATATATCTTATATATATATACATACATATATATGTATATATATCCTAAAATTTGCCATTTTAACCATTTTTAAGTCCACAATTTATACAATTCAGTGACATTAATTACATTCACAATGTTGTACGACCACCACTACTCTCTGTTTTCAAAACTTCTTCAACACCATTGTTAAGGACTGAATATTTGTGTCCCCAGTTCATAAATTGAAATCCTTCCACTCAATATGATGGTATTAGGAGGTGAGACCTTTGGATGAGATTAGATGAGATCATAAAGGTAGAATTGTCACAAATGGAATTAATGCCTGTATAAAAGTCATGAGAGAGCTTGTCCCCTCTCTCTGCCGTCTACCATGTGAGGATACAATGAGAAGCTGGCAGTGTGCAACCTGGAAGAGGGCTCTCACCAGAACCTGAATATTCTGGTACCCTGATTTTAAACTTCCAGCCTCCAGAAGAGTGAGAAATAAATTTCTATTTTTCATAAACCACCCAATCTGGGATATTTTTGTTATAGCATTCTGAGCTGACCAAGACAACCACAAGCAAAAACTCTGAACTCATTAAGCCATAACTTCCCATTACATCCTCTCCCCAGCCTCTGGTAAGCTATGCTACTTTCTGTCTCTGAGATTTTTGCCCATTCTGGATAAGTCATGTAAGTGGGGTCATACAATGTGTATCCTTGTGTGACTGGTTTCTTTCACTTAGCATAATGTTTTTAAGGTTCCTACATATTGTAGCATGTGTCAGAACTTGATTCTTTTAATCACTGAATAATACTCCGTTGTATGGTTAGACCCCATTTTGTTTGCCTAATTATCTGTTGATGGACACTTGGTTTTCATAGTTAGCACTTTATTTTGAATAATACTGCAATAAACATTGGCATACATGGTTGAGTCCCTGTTTTCAATTATTTTGGGTACATACCCAAGTGGAATTGCTGGGTCATACGGTATCCTATGTTTAACTTTTTGAGAAACTTCCCAACTATTTTTCACCGTGGGTGCACAATTTTATATTCTCACCAGTAATAGACAAGGGCTCCTGAAGTTGAGTTATGAAGTCACTGAAATTTCTGTTCCTTAGCTTGTGTCCAGAAAGTGTTTTGACAGGGATTTCCTTGTTTGTCAGGAGCTTTTTACAGTTGCCTTTTTCTTGACTGAGCATTAGTTTGGTTCCTGTGAGCCTTTAAGTATTTTCCAGAGTTTTGAAACAGTTGCTTGTGACAGTTTCTGCTTGTTTTTGATGTTCCTTTGGGAATACGGGAGCTTGGAGCTGCCTACTCTGCCACTTTGCTGACATCACTCCCAAGATATTCTCTTTGACTTCTGTTTTTAGCAGTGTTATTGTGATGTGCCTTGGTATGGTTTTCTTTGCATTTATTCTTTTTGGTACTTATAATGCTTCTTGAATCTGTGCCCGATTCTCTTCTTCAAGTTTGGAAAATACTAAGCCATTATACCTTCAAATATTGTTTCTTCCTCATTATCACTCTCTCCTTGCCTCCAGCATTTCAGTTAAACCACATATGAAGCCTTTCCCCTGTACCCACAAGTCTCTCATATTCTGTATTCATCAAGGTTCTACAGAAAAGCAGAACCAATATGCTCTGTATCCATAGAGAGAGATTTGTTTTAAGGAATTGGTGCATGTGACTATGGAGCTTAGCAAGTCCAAAATCTGCAGGGTAGGCCTGCAGGCTCAAGACCCAAACAAAGAGCACTGATTGTGCAGTTCAATTCCAAAGGTTATTCACTGGTCGAATGCCTTCTTGCTTAGTGGGAGGTCAGTCTTTGGTCTATTGAGGTCTTCAACTGATTAGATGAGGCCCACCCACATTCAGAAGGGCAAACTGTTTTACTCAAAGTCCTCTGATTTAAAAGTCAATTTCATCCACAGCCCCCACAACTCTCTCACAAAAAACAAAACAAAAACAAAAACCCTCACAAAGACATCCAGAATAATGCTTAACCAAATATCTGGACACCACAGGCTGGTCAAGTTGACCCATAAAATTAACCATCACATGTTCGTTTTTGTATTTTCCATCCTATTTGCACTCTGTGCGTCAAGATGGATTTTCTACTGACCTATTTTTCCATCACTAATCCATGTAGCTGCTGAGTCCCAACTACTATTAAATCTAGCAGTTTACCTATTGAGTATTTAATTTCAAATATTGTATTTTTCCATTCTATAATTTTCATTTGATTTTTTTCCCTAAAATGCCAATAGAAAGCCAGAAAAGTAAAAAATTTTCATCTTTGCCTTAGGTTTTATTGATAATATATTTATATTTGACTTTTACTTTCTTAATTTTGTCACATTAATTATATCTTTCAAAATCTAAGTATAATAGCTTTAATAATTAAAATATTTGTGGGCTTGCTGTATTATCTACTTTTTTTTTCTTGGCTCTTTCCCTTAGTATGACCATAATTTTTGACTGAACACTGTATATTACATACAGAAAAATGTGGAGGCACCCTCTTCCTTAGAGAAGGCTTACCTGATCTGTAATCTAGGAGAGGGGACAGGTCACTTGATTTAATTAGTAACTAAATTGACTGGAGGCTGGGTCAAAGTTTTAAAGCCACATCTACTTCTGGCTTGCTCCTCATCAGTGGTATGATTTCCAAGAGTTCCAACGGAAAGCCTGAAGCATTGACTGAAACTTCTCTTCCTAGTCGGATTCTGAACTCCAATTTTTGTCTCTTCAACTGTGTGAGGCCCAAAACTCTGCTCCGATTTTCTGTGACTTCCTGCTTAGCTTCTCGTCCTGTGCAGCTTAAGGGTCTGGCATAAGCTTCTAGGAGAAAATGAGGTAGCTAATTTACTTCTCTGCTTTTTTTCTCTCCAGGATTCTGCTCCCTCAAGTCTTGGATGCTTTGGCAAATCAAACTCTTCTTCTCTCCCAATCTTTTTTTCTTTCTGGTCTGCCGGCTTGTGATATTTCCATAAACTCTGTTTCTCTGCTTATTAGACAAAGCTCTCTAGGTGGACACTTAGCCTCCTATTCCAAGCCCCCAAACTAGCTATTGCCCTAAGGGGACATCTGCTTGCTTAATATCAGCTCAGCTCTCTGCGTCTTCTCTCTTCTCTCCTGGCCCCTCAAATACTGGTGGCCTCAGTCATTTTTCAATGCCTTCAACCAGAGGGTTGCTGTTACTGTTTTTTTCTTTTTTCTTTATATTCTAGCTGACTTTTCCATTTGTTCTAACCAGAATAATTGGTCTGGTGCAAGCTACCTCATCTTAGCCAGAAGTAAAAGTCTAACATATGATTTTCAACATGTCTTTACCTGTTTGTTGGTCAGTTACCTGAAGAAAATGTTAGCATATTGCCTTAATATTTCCATGCTATGGTTCATTCAGGTAAATTTGTAACTTGCTGGGTAAACTTTAGAAATGAGAGAGAAATCATCACCTTGAGATGTGCATTAGAAATACTGAGATTTGGGGAAAACATCACAAGTAAAATTATATATGTGATTAGTGCCGGTATCAGTTATCCTTCTAATAAAGACAATGTCTGTTCTCCTCTTATTTTAATATACTAAACTTTCCTCAGCTTCCCTTGGGGAAATATTTTTGCATCAAGACATTTGATATTGAATCTGGGTGTGTTTGAGGTCTGATTGCACCTAGACCAGCACCTGCAAATTCTGCCATTTATTTTTCATCACTCTTGTTTCTAATTGCTACATTTCACTTCAGTAATTATTAAGGCAAATTATTTGTAGCTAGATTTTCTGATGTTGAGTCATCATCAAGTTTTTTATTTTTGTTTGCTGGCATCATTTTCCCTGAATTTGACTGTGTGACTGTAGATTGTCCCAAACTTGTCCACTGTTTTAAACAAAACTTTGTTTCTTCTTGATTACCATTCCCCGTCTGTTTCATTATCTGTATCCCTGAGGAAACCCAGGGAGTGAGTACCAAATAGTGGAATAGAATGCAGGTTTTCTTATTTCTAGGCCTGAACTCAAAATCAGAAAACCAAAAGGCCAGATCCCAGAAGGATTGCTTTCTCTTTTATTACTAGCATTAGGACAACCTCTACAAGAAGTGACCTACTTTCTCATAAGCCTTCACTCATATTTCGACCTATCTATGAGTATGTTGCCCTCAGACTCTGTGATTCTTCTAAGCTTATAAATATGATCCCCATAAACCCCCCACTTTTCTCACCACCTCTCCTGTTTCTTTAATCTACTGCCAAAGCATATGAAGAACAATTGTATTACACTGACTACACACCTGTATAAGTGGTAAAATGTTATAGGTATTTATTACCCTACAAATGAGCTAAGTTGGCTCTTTGGGGAAAGGAAACTGAAAGCAACTAATTCACTTTATTTTATGCTTGGTCATTACAATAGCAGCCAATGAAATCATGCTATTATTGCTAATTCTGAGCTTAATCCACCCCATCCACCTGAAAGGGGCTCCAGGCATTGTAATGTGATTTACAAGGGTTTCATAACATTATAGCAACTACATAGCTAATTGGGGAAATTAAGTCTGGTCTCTGAAATTGCAAGAAGGAGCAGAAATAAGGCAGCTCAAGGAGGCAAAGAAAGGAGAAAGCTTAGAAATTATTCTTCAGCAGGCATTGCTGTGGAAAACATCCATGAAATGACTATTTTAATGTAGAGAGTGGAGAGTGAGTTGTGAACTGTAGGAGACGATATTTCAGGGCTTACGAGCAAGTAGATTTTGCATGGCACCAGGACATGAAATATTGCTTTGAAGAAAAGGTTTTGGGGGAGCAGCAATCAAATCAAAGCAACAGCATAAAGAATGAGGGGGTGTTGGCTTAGTGACCAAACACTGTTTTCTTACCTGATAGAAATGGTGAATTAACAATAACCCTAAATTGTGACAGGTATCTTCAGGCCACACAGATATTTCTACCCTTCTAAGGTTCTCAAGAGGTCCCATTACAAAAAATATTTAATTAGTGAGTGATAGAAGCCACACTAAAAAACAAGGAAGAGGTTTACTAGTTCCCTCTTTGTTCATCCCAGAGACGGAAGCCAGTGGTCCCCTCTGTGTGCTGCCCTGGGGAACCTCAAACTTGGGATGGGGAAATAGACTGATGGTCTAACACCAGACCCACTGGTTACTGATCCATTTTACTTGACTCTGACTGTTGTCTTTGAACACATTTCACACTCAAGAAACACAGGGAATAATTAATGTAACCAAGAAGTCTCTGATTAAGGAGTAGGGAAGGTGCTCTGACTTTTACCACCTCTCACATCTGTGAGGTTTGGCCAGTTATTGAACTTTCTGAGCCTTGGTTTTATCAGCCAGTGAATAGGAATAATAACCCTTAATTAAGGGATTAAGTGAGATAGTGAATGTCAAGTGCCTGGCCCATGGTAGTCACTCAGTAAATGGTAGGAATTTTTATTAATGTAATTTTTTATAATTTCATAAACAAAAGTGAGCAGTAAGAAGAAACATGAAATTGTTTTTTCAAGATTTATATTCAAGGGTAGAGGGGGGAAAGAAAAGAATTTACTTTTTGGTATTTGAGAGGGGATATGAAGTGAAACATAGACGTAATGGGAAGCATCAGGTGCCTTGACACTTGCTCTCGACCAATGCTCTTGACCAAATTTGGCAAAGCTTCACTTCATAGAGGTAGAGCCACTGAGTCAAGTCTTCTCTACTTGAAGGGTCTGTGATTGGACTTCGCCGAATGCCATCATGTCCTGGGAGGAAACGGGGCTCTTCCTCACTCTCAAGACATTATCAAGGATGTAAAATTGTTTCCAAGGATCCCAGAGAGAGTGAGAGGATATGAATGATTTGGGAAAGGTCTGGAGGTTGAGGTTTTACCTAGAAAGTCCCCGGACAGTCTGGGCAGGTAAGGAAGTTCAAGCTGCCTCAGAGGTGGCCTCTCAAGAGAGAGATGCTTTTGCCAGAACGGATGAATATCTTGTGTCTGGCGATCTGAGTGTGACGATACCAGAAACAGGACAACGTGGCTCTGATTAGATTAAATGATTTGTAGGCAGCTGCAGAAGCTCCGGAGATGGTGAGAGACAGTGGAAAACACCCCGCACCAGGCAGTGTGGCCAAGTGTGGTGGTGCCAGGGTGGCTGAGTCTGTCTCAGGGAGGCTGATGTAATGGCCCCTTCTCCGTGGAGCCCAGGAGGCTGATGGCCAGCTTCTGGGCCCAGAGGTGACTAGTCTCGTCATGTAGAGTAAAATGTGAAGTGTGGTCCAGGATTTGTCCCATGCTCGTGTCCCCCACACCCCTCCTCCTGCTACAGAGGAGGAAGCCACAGAGCAGAGACAGAGCTAGGAGGGAGGAAAGGGGAAGTCGGAGGATGATGGGTTTTCTGGAGTGGTTTAGGGCGAGTTCATGGCCCTTCTCTCTCCAGCCACTTACTGTTAACAGAGAACATTTCCAGGAGCTGGTAGAGTTTTGGACAGAGTCTCGAGAGGGGAAGTAGAACAGTCATGACAGTGATGAAGATGATGTGATTGAAAGCAGAGCTCAGAGAAGTAAAGCAGAAATGGAGATGCCTCATCCTGGAAAAGTGAAGGCAGCGTCCCCTTCAGAGAGGGCCCTTTCTGGCTGTTAGTTTTTATGTTTATTGAAAACTTTAGGGCCAAACTAATGAATGGAGATATGAGGAAGTTGCTGATAAGATGTAGTATGAAGTGCTGTGACTGTTAAATCCACACTTGTTAAGAAGAGCTCTCGGGTGTCCGATGGTGTCCGAGCCACAAGGTCAACAAAAGACCACAAGGGAATTGAAAGAGAGAAGTTTATTATTCACAGGTCCTGGAGGAGGTACGTGGCATGCCTCCAGGGGCCACAGGAGGAGGTCAAGGCCGGATGTGGGCAGAGAGTGGGCAGGACCTGGGGTGCAAGGGTGAAGTGCTTTGAGGGTCCCAGATGGGTCAATTCAAACCAAAAAGAGCAGGGTGTTTGTAAGCTTTAAGGGACTCTTATCTAAGAGGCACACAAGAGGAAGGCCCTGGGAAGAGGGGGAGACTGTTTATCACAAGGATGGTTGGGGGAGTCCCACCAGGAACTTGCATTTGCTTGTGACTCTGTGCCCCGTGGTCTAGGTCCTGCCAGCAGGGGGAGGGGCTGGTGTAAGTTCAAGGACCCTGCTGGCCACACCAGTTGATGCCAAGGCTGCAGTGCTGTGAAGTACTTCTAGTTAAACTCCCATGAAAGCTGTTGAAAGGGGTTTGGGTTAGAAAGACCACACTTCATGCCTTTGGGGAAACTTATTATAGCAGACATGATTATTATCATTGATTTTGTTGTTGTCATTTCTAGCAATCACAATTCACCAAGTAGCAGCATCATTCCAGCCGCTGCGGGCAAGTCCACAGGCTTTGAATTCAAATAGCCTGGACTCAGATCCGGGTGCTGACACTTAGTAGTGTGGTGTCGAGCAGTTGCTTCAAACTTTACCTTCTTCAATCGAAAAATGGGGAGAATATATCTCTCTTACAGAGTTGTTGTCATGATTAAATGAGGTGATGTATTTAAAATGGTTGGTGCAATGCCTGGCTTTTCACACTCTAAAATGCTGGCCTCTAGGTTTTTGTGTAATTTCATGGGAACATATTTTACAGATTTACTTTCATTAGGATGTTATCATATATGAACACCTTGGGGTGAATGGGTTTACCAGACTAATTCTTACCTGCCAGGGCTCTGATAACAAGGAACATAACAGGGAAATTTGATGATGGGAAAGAGAAAGGAGACACTGGTCCCAGGTAGAGGGTGCTAATCAAGAGTGCCCCATCATGGGCCCTGGGGATCAAGGGGGCTGTACCAGGAGGCACTGGACACTTTGAGGTGCAGAACACAGTCCATCTTGCTCTTTGGCTTAGTCTAAGAATATTAATCATACAACAGAGACTGCTGTCTATAACTTAGTAATGTTACACAATTCTGGTTTCCAAGGTGTTGAATCAAATATGTTTGCTTCTGAAATAAAAAAGAATCCCAGTGGAGGACTTCCATTAAATAGCTCTACAACCTCTGGCCTTTCTCATCTCTAAGATGAAAGCAAAGGGCAAAAAGATTTCTAATGCCCCTTTTGTGTCTAATATTCCATGACTTTCAAATAAAACTAGGGCCAATATTATGTATCTCTTTTTACAGGAATTCGCTTTGCCTGGGGAGAGCAAAAACCATATGCCAAAGACATTGTGTAAGTCAGATCAATTAAGAAGGATGGCTCCTTCAGCCTCCGCTCTGCTTCAGCAAACCTTTAGAGCTGGCTTTTTATTTATAACTCTGTAGAGGACCAAAACAAGCCTACATCTGACTAGGGCGTGGAGAAGCAAAACATAGTTCAGATGCATTTCTAAATCATGACTTTTTCTCCTTGATGTCCATGCCGTCACAGAAAGTGCAGCTGCATGTCATCGATCTTTCAGGGCTTGATTATAAACAACCTCCGACAGACATCCCCGGGCGAACGATGAGGAAGCTGTCCCTGTGACACGGCTGGTCCTTCTCTGCAGAACTGATTCTAGAGACTTTAAGAGCTAGTATCAGCACCAGACCTGGCACCTAAGGAATAATATAGGTTGTTTTAGGGACAGGTGGAAAATCGAGAGCATTCACCATCAATTCTTTCATATTTGGGCCTCTGTGATTTTCCTTAAAGGCAGTTCTGAACATTTCTCATTTCTACGTGTCGGGAAATGCTAAGACGTGGGGCCAGACCTTCAGTCGTGTTCTAGGCATCATTAGGTCCTGTTTATTTGCATGCTTGGTATCAGACTGTCCCCCAACTCAGGGCTCTAATGCCCTCAGACTCTGTCCTTTCACTTCTGCAACCTTGAACGATGGGCTCTGCTCTCACTGGGTCATCTCCTACCAGGGTCTCATAATTCATTCTCCTGCCTCCCCACAACTCACTCCCAATCTCAGCTGTAAAGTTCTTTATGCCCCCAGGACCAGGACACAGGCTCCTCTTGGACGGGCCTACAGGAACCCGTGCTTACACCTTTTGAAGTACTTCTCCCGGATGTTAACTTCTCCCTTCCTAAAATAAGCTCCTTGAGAAAAGGAACTGAAGCTGATTCTAATTGTATCGCCAGCACTTGATATAGGGCCCAGCACATGTTAGAAACAAAATGTGTTTGTGGGGTGATTGAGTGACTATATCAAACACTGAAACACATGGAGGCATTTAAGCAGTGGGCTGGCCCGTAGTGGCTCCTACCCTTATCCTCGTCCAGCTCTTCAGTCCTGGTGGACAATACTACCAGCTCCCTCAATTCGCACAAAAAACCCTCAGCGTAATCATGATTCATTGCTGTGCTCTGTATACATGCTTCATGCAGCTGGTTTTTCCTTTTTAACTTCTTGCATATTATGTGAAGACAAACAGTTGTATTTTTAGAAAGTCTGTAACATTCATTTAGACCCTTTCTTCAAGGGGAAATATGAAACTAAATGATTAAGTTGCATTTAATCCTCTGTAACAAAGACATTTACCTATTTAATGGGTGGTTAATTGTTAGTCCTTCATATTAGGGTAACCACAAGATTTATATTCCAAACCGGGACTGCTTTGAGAGCGAAAGGGGGCACTATTAATAATCGCACAGGGGGGCAGGGGTGAGCCTGGATTCTACGGGGCATGGAGGGACATATGGTCATCCCATTTATAGATGAAGATGCTGCTGAATTAGCACCAACAAAGCATGCTCCTGGGAGAGTCCCTCTGTGATTATGACGTGTGCATGATGAGCCAGTTACATCTGCTTAACAGGGTATCCTGTACCTATAGGATAGGTGTAGGCAAAGTTGATTTGTGCCTGGGTTTTAATTTATAAAGGTGACAGAGTGATGACACAGAGGGGCTAATGCTCTTGAAAGCAGATTTGTATTACTTACAATTACTTACAGGGAGGGCTTACAGTTTCCCAGAGGGGGCACGTCATGTCCTGCAGGGCCACATGGGGAAGCACTGGGTTTGCTCAGGGGGCAGATGAAAGATCCAAAGGAAAGCATGTCCCAGAGCTTTACTTGATTTTCCATGGAAAGGAAAGGCAGGGCAGGGGAAAGGCTAAGGCATGGCTAGTTTGAATGATGTTGCTGGCCTGTGGGCTCTCTGGTTGCGTGGTATTCCAGCTGTCTAGATGCTCTGGGTGATTTAGGGCAGGGGAAATACTGGCCTGGTGTGTCAGTTAAAAGAGATGGTTGGGTGTATGGACCTGGAACTGATCGGAGGATCTGTGATATGATTTTTGTGCCTTTGCAAAAGCTGGATCACAAGGGAGATGTAAAGAACTTTGGCCATTCATTTGACTTTATTATGATTAATGAAGGCCGAATAGACAAATACAGAATCTAAGAAAATGCAGTTAGAACAGAGGCAATTGTCTGAAGGCAGGGTGCATTTCTGGAAATGGAGTTTGGATTGCTCTGAGAAACTCACTGCCTCGGTGGAGACTGACACCCCAAACTTCACATCATTAGCTTGAAGCGCTAATCCACACACTGAGTGGGCCCATTCTCATCTTAGGAAGAACAGCCCCTCAGGTGCTTGGAGACACAGACCAAAAAAGGCAGCATTGAGGGTGGGTTGGAGGTACATCCTTGAAATCAATGGTTTGAAGAAGATTCCTCTCTAGGTTTTCCATGAAGATGTAAAATTAAACACATCTTACTGCATTTCAAGGAAACAGTAGCAGATTGGCTTTATTTCAGTAACGATGAGAACGTGAAGCTCTTCTCTCTCTCCTTCTCTGTTTTTTTCTTGGTATTAGGGAGGGGCTTACAGTTAAGAACAGGTGACCAAACTCAGTGCTGTCCAACGGCGTGGTGGGGACATGGGGACTCCATCCAGGAGGCTGTGAAGCTGTCACTCCACGAGCTCTCCCGTGACCCCAGCCAAAAGGCTGCGGGGACGCTCACGTGTTTGTTTTACAGCAAGGAGACTGAGAGTGTGAGGACGTGTCCTGAGCACTTCAGCTTTTAAGGTGCAGAACTGATACTAGAACTCAGGTTTGTCTAACTTCCCTAGACTCAGCTGGGAGCTTCCCTGTAAGGGAAAATCAGGTCCTTTCTGCACAAGCCTGCTCTCTCCTGCTTTAAACCAGGGCTGAGAACCCGGGACAAGCTCCCTAGGACTGGGTGGCCTTCCTCCCCGCGCTTCAGCCATGAGCAGGCTTCTGCATCTCTCCCAGCATGTTGCCATTTATGGATTTGGGCAAAATAACAGAATTGCAAAGCTTCAGGCTCCCAGACTTCTTCTTTTTTTTTTTTTTCCTCCTCCTTTTTCTTCCACACTGAGCTTCCTGTTTCTATGGCAATGAATAGGATGTTTTGCACTAAGAAACACTTTAAATGCCACTGGGGGAAGGTAAGAATCCCCACATAGCTCTCTGCAGAGCAGAAAGGTGAAATGAGATGTTAAAAAGAACTGAGGAAGCGGAAAAGCTGGAATAGAGGTGGGAGAAGGGAGGAGGGAGGTAAAGCTAAGCAACTGCTTAGAAGGAAAAATAAACACCTAAGCAGCCACATGGCAGGCAAGACCCGGGACCCTCAGAGCGGCAGCCACTGGCACAGGGGCGGCCACCAGCGCTCGGAGGTACATGTGGACCTCATGAGAAGCACCGAGGTGGGGGCGGCAGGCAGTCTGCACCTGGAAGGAAGGGCGGGGTGGGGAGAGAGGGACCAGCCAGGCATCTCTAGACACTCCCACTACACAGAACCCGCTGGAGGGTGGCTTCCAGTGGAAGGTAGGGAGGCTCAAATATTCTACTCTGCAAATGCTCGCCGGGCACACACAGGCTGGCCCAAGGCCACTTGAATCAAGCTCTCCCACCTCCGAGGTTAGAATCAGGATTTCCCCTCAGTGACATGCCTCGGGATGGACTCTGGAAGCCTCTGCAGTCTTCCTGCCACTTACTGCCTTCTCGCGTTTGTTCGGCTGTTTGGGTGGGACTGTTCACACGTGTTTACAAGAAGGCAGATGTTTAAAATAACAAAAAAATTACAAGGGATACAAAAGAGAACCTGGGAAATTAAAGTGGCCATGGGGAAGTTTCCTTCCCTCTTTCCCCTGTCTGCCTTTCCCCAACCCATGCACGAAAATAAATGACCAAATCAGCATTCAGAAAAGAAACACCTTAGAACAATTTACACGTTCACCTGGTAGAGCTGTAAGAGGCCTATCAAGTAGTTCTCACTTATGGTTTTACTAATTCCTCCGCTAGAGCCAAGCCAAATCCAATCAAACTCTATCTAGCTTGCAGTTCCTGTTATATAAGGTTTTAAGAGCTATAAGCTGGAATTAAAGGCACAGTGACAGCAAGAGCCAATCAGAGGGCAGCCTCAAAATAGCCTGGTCCCTGCGGAAGGCCACGGCGGAGGTATTTGTCCAGCTGCTTGATAGAGGAGGGCCTGCGGTCTCCCGCTCACTCACCAGAGAGGCCCGTAAAAGGCTCACCTACAGCTGCTTGTGAAATTGGTTCCTTGTAAATGAAAGTCGACCAGAGTCATATGCGCCAATGGCAGCTGAACAGGGAGGACCAGGGGTGCCAAACGGAGCAGGAAATGGCTAGGGGCCAGGGTAAACAGCCGGGGGCAGAAGCTGAGGTGAGTCTCTGTCCCAGGATAGCTCAGCGAGGTCCTGCTTTCCAAGGGCTTGGCCGGGGCAACCTGGTTTATTCTCAGTTGATCCGGGTATGCCTTCCTTCACTATGGCAGCCTCATATTTGCATGTCGACTTGCAGAGACCCTAACAAGTACTCACAGTAAAATGTTAATTTATGCCTTCTGCTAGAGTTGGAATTGAGTGTGGCTTGATGCGACTGCAAAACAGAACAAATCTGGAAATTCTGGCAAGCGGAGAGGAGGGCGGAGGGAGCACGTGCTCCTTTGAGTGGTGGAAGGGAGGCCGAGAGGAGACTGGAAACTTCCTGGTGTCAGGCTCCCTTCAGAACCCTGGACGGGACTTTTTACAACAGCTGGGCCCAGTTTCCCTAGCCCAGCTGAGGGATGGCCTTTCTGTCTTCATGGCCCCGAACCCCACATGACAATAGTGAACAGCACTGGGCACAGAATGGGGCCTTAGTAAACACTCGGGAACTTGATTAATGATACTGGGAATGTTCTGAAGATGAATGCTTCCTCCCATGTTTTGGAAATTATCAGGTCTTGCTTAGCTCTTTAAGAACTCCACACCCATCTCCACATTAAAGGAGAAAGCCTGCGCATGCGGGATGTTCTGAATTATTCTAAAAAGCAAAGCCCCGTGGGTCTCTGAATTCTTAGGACCCTAGACCAGTGCACACTGCCTCGGGCAGTCTTGTGTAAACAGCTCTTTCCATTCAGCTTTGCACAGACCACCCTATCCTGGCGCCACCCCCATGGCTGACACCCCTACGTATCCTAAACTGGCCTGGTTACTAGGGATAAGACGGAAATTCCTTATAGTTATCTCTTCCCCCATCCCTTAACATCCAGCTGATAGGATTGCAGGATTAAAATACGCCAGCAGAAATTTGGCCAGTATTGTAAACACATTGTGGGGTTCCTGCCTAGCGCATGACACAATGTTTCCCTAGGAATCATGCCCCCTCCACCAAAGAGAAGCTCAAGTAACTGTTTATTTTCACCAGGACCCTCGATCTCCAACATAGCTTGCCTCAGAGTTCTCAGCTGGACAGTCATATTCTTTCTTTTAGGAATTTGGACTGAAAGAAAGCTAGTTGGTGCTTAAGTTTGGCTCAGACACGCATTTTGGAGCAATGGTGGTCATCTGCAGGAAGAGTTGGAACAGAAGCGTCTTAGGGAGGGGGAAGAAAATGCAAACATGCAGAGTAAAGCCAAGTCAGAAGAAGCCTGCGCACCCATCCTTCCACTGGATTCTGAAGATGACTTTGCATCTTTACAATAAATTCCTGTTTATTGATTAGCCTAACGTCACTGCTTTCTGATGCATGTAAACAAAGGCTTAAAAATGACACTAGCAAGTCTGACCGTAGATATCTGTGGCTCCAATCTGCTCTGCATCCCTAACTTTATCTTTTTTCATCATGTCTTGACTCTACTCAAAGTCATGGTGCAGTTCCCAATTGCCTGTGTCACCATGACACAGAGCCCCCATCTAGCTCTCAGTGCACCCCCTGCACTGCCCTGCCCACCCACCCAAAATGACTGCCCTCTGCCCCTCCCTCTGCCACTGCAACGTTCGGCTTTGCTTGAGTCTCATCTTTTTCCTCATGCTTCTCTGAACCCACTTCTCTGGTTTCCTACCTCTGTTTCCACTGGGCTTGCTTCCTGGGTTTAGAATGGGTTTCCTTCTCCTCGTGGCCATACAGGTATATCTAGATTGGATACTGGATGCTTTGGGCGTTTTTTTGTTTTTGTTTTGGCAAATACAGTGGTTTCCACTTGCTGACTTATGTTCTGGAAATCGAAATTACCGTGATGAAAAATTGACTATAGTTAGGGCACATCACCTAGAGGCGCTCAGCTTTTGTTTGCCCAGTGCGGTGTCTGGTCCTTGCTAATATCTGTATCTATGGTAATGAAAGAGTTAGGAAGACTTGAGGGGTCTCCAGCCCCAGGGAAGTTAACAAGGCAATGCTGGTGTTGTCCTGGGGGGTAAAGGGGACAAGAGGTTTGGGGAGGGACACACTGTATATAATACATATAATGTCTTAGTTTGCTGTCAATAAACTACATCACGAAATGAAAGGCCCGTGTGATGGGGGGAAAGCCCATGAATGGCTCCTTAACCATCCAATGAAGGTACAACCAAGGATCTGCTGGAGACACAGTGTTCTCTGCTCAGGGGCCAGACAGGGAGGGGAAGTGCTCCTCTCACACAGACACGGCTGAGGACTGAGAGTTTCAGGACCCACGCGGCTGGGCCAGGAGTCTGGTTGTACAATATTTCATGTGGTATTTATGACAAGACGCCTGGGGAAGCTAGTTCTGAATTTCTAAGCGTATGCAAAAGAAGTCTGCTCTGTGTCTCAAGCATACTGAAGCTGACCGTTGTGATCCACCTGAATTTACAGAGTGTCAGTTGGATTTGCTTTTAGCCCTGGGTCTTCATTTTTATGTTTCTTGCTTCATTATGTTCTTTTTCCTCTATAAGAAACACTCTTTGGTAATATCTGCAGGAATGGCGAGAAAAGACTATTTTTATTGTGAGAGAGAGTCGCCTCCCGCAAATGCAACATAAGGGATGGTAATAATTTTTTTAATGGCCACACATATGGAAAAGGTCTCTCATTGCTTTACACTCTCCACTGGTTTTCTCCTCTACTCCGTCTGGCTTCCTGTTGTTCCCTGCCAAAAAAATGTTTTTCTGTCATTCTTTGAAACCATTTTAATTTTGCTTCGGAATGGGCTCCAATTTGTGGAAGTGTGGGGTTGCCCACTGATACAAATCATCAGAATTTTTGAAGTTTGAAATAGAGCCCTATTAGGGAAAAATGCAGTTAAATAATTATTTAAAGGATCCCACCAGGATGAAAACTTTTAGGAGGTGGAAAACTCATATAACACTTATAGTCATTTCCAAAATGCATCTGTGAGTTGCTGGTTGCCAGGATATGCTGAGGGCACTGTGTATAAGCAACGGGGAAGACTGTGGACCCAGTGAATTAACTCTACCGGAGACTTGCTAAAAGACAACCGCAGAGAGTACTGGGTTCCACCGGAGAAAGGGGAAGCCTTCTTCAAAGAAGGAAACATAACACTTTTAGTTAGGTTGCAGGCCAATGTTGAGTGAGTCCCTCAGAGATGAGTCTGAATTCCCATCCTCACACTGCTTAGCTACTGTCTGTCTGGGAGTCTCTGAATCATTAAATAAAAGAACAGAGTAGAGTAGGAGTTTTTAAAAATTAGATTATAAAAGAATGTGGCCTTCTGAAATATTTGCAGCTTGGGAGTCTGAAGAGAGAAGAGGATGTAACGAAGACCCTCGAGGCTGCCTCAGCCCATGGAACAAGAAACTCATTAGACAAGAATGTAAGAGTATGACCTCTAGTCCTTTGATCCAGCCTTGTGTGTAAAGCAGTGGGTCCCCAGTTCCAGGCAGGATGCCCCAGAGGCCCTCCTCTCCGTGGGCGCATCACCTTGTGCCTGTCCCTCAGGCAAATGGGCCAGTTGTGACATGGAGACAGCAGCCACTGTGGTGAGGAAATGCCTGGTTTGTGAGGATCCAGGAGGTTCTAGTAACTCTTTTCACTCTTCCAAGGAATGACACTGGAAAACCAATCCTGAGGAAAGGGGGCAGTGGTGGATACAAACCTCCGTGGAGAAGATGGCCTAGAAGACTCCGAATCTTAGTCCTCATGCACCCCCTAGTGTAGGACAGAGGGTAGTTCCTTGGTTACTGGGTTGAAGCTGAAAATCTGTCAAGCCATTCTCAATCACCCCCTTTTGATGAATAGGAGATATTGAAGGGAAATCAATGAGAAATAGATTAAAGTCCAGCAATGAGTTAAATTTGCAGCTGCAGCAATGGCAGCCTACGAAGTAATCATCGTTTAAAAAAAGCAAGCGGCTTTGAGATAGTCAGGACTTGGGTGGGCACCCTGCATTGCTTACTTAGCCCAGCTTCTCAGGCTTTAATGTGCGTGTGGGCCACTTGAGGATTTTGTTCAAATAGACATTTTTGAGTCAGTAGTTCTGGGTGGAGCCCTCGATTTGGCATCTTTACCAAGCTCCTAAGGGGTGTTGAGGATTCTGGTCCCCAGACTGCTTTGACAGCACTTCAGGTAGCTGCAGGGAGGACTCGTTCCCTCCAATGAGCCCGTTTGCCCTACAATATTCAGAGGAGCTGCGTCTCCACCCACCCTCTGACCAGCCCAGCCAGCACGTGGTAATATTTCCCTCCTTCATTTGGTGGCACTGTAAATTTGTCACCTCCAAGATACTTTTTTTTAAAAAATTTTCTGAGCTTAAGTAGTATTGACCAGTAGCATTTACTGTTTGTAACACTGGATTGTTAATGACTGCATATTCTCTTGGGATCTCATGATTCCAGAGTTTGTTTGCGTTTCCCAACCAAGTTGTCTGCTCATAAGAATAGGGACTGTCTTGCATCACTTTGTTTCTTCCATGGGATCAGTGCCTCTAAGAGAAGAGGACAGAATTAGTTGATTGGTTTCCTGCTGTCAGCTTTGATTGGAAAAGAATTCAGATTTCTTTCCTGAGTGAATTTGGAATCTGGGGTGGCAGGGAGAGGAAGGGTCGGGGAGGCACCGGGTCCCTGAAAGAACCAGCTAGGGAGAAATTGGACCTCTGCTAGCAAACAAGGGAAATACATCCTGGACCTCAAAACTTTTTACTTAAGGCTTTCCTTAGGTGTTTTGAATTCTGCTTAGGGTTGTACTTAAGATGTCTCTATGTAAAAATGTTCAGGCATTCTGAGCAGAGAGAAGACCCTGAGTAGATATGATCGTAGTACACAAGACATGATTAAGGAAAAACTCTGTACTTCGAAGAAATAGAAGATGAGATTTTCAAGTCAAGAGGTACCATATAATAGGGTAAATAACTTTATTTTCATTGTGAAAGATCAAAGAGGAGTTCCAAGGCCACAAGCTCGAGTGCAGGCCATCCTGTCATGCTTGAGAAATAAATAGATCATGTTGCCTCATGTACCATTGGGCTGGGTGTTTTTAGGACATAAATGTCTCGCACCAGCCAGGGTAGACCATGCTGAAACCAGCAGTAGGAAAAGATACGAGTTCCTAGCCACAGGCAATCATTCATCTGCACTTGTGGCCTAAAGGATTTTTAATTCTGCCTATATTGGCTAAAAAAAAAGACTTCTGAGTTCCTTGACAAATCTGAGAATCTATGACTTTTAAAAAATAACTAGTATCACTAGTATTAATGACTACGTAGTATATTTATTAATAATGATAATAGTTATTAATAATTATATTGTACAATAGACTTTCAGAATCTAAAGACACCACAGAGGCTGATCGAGGCAATAGATACCTCCTTTGCTGTAACAGTTCTCTTCTTCGACATCCCTGAGAATCATGTCCGTCGGCTCTGCTCAAACACCTCTAGCACGAAGGAACTCCCGTGTGCCAAGGCAACCATCTTTGTTGTATGTTATTTTTCTGTCACTTGAAAAATAATTCTTCTTCACTGTAATAATTTTATGAAACAAAAGAGAAAAGCACAAAATAAAAATTTAAAATATCTATAATATTGTCACCCAAAAATAACTGCTATTAACATTTTGATGCATCTTCCCAGGGGTATGTGCATGTGGGTGTGTGTGGGTGTGTGTGTGTGTGTGTGTTTGCATATGCATATGTGTATTTTATTTTGAAAAATCATACTACCCATATTTTAGAACTAGTTTTTATCATCACTTGTCATTAGTATTTTTCCATAATATCACTTTCAAAAGCTGAATAAACACATTTTATTTTTTAAGTAGCTATAATTATTAAAAAAATTTTTTTCTTCTATCAAGCCAGAACTTACCTCTTTATAATTTATATGCATTGGTCCTTTCTCTGCCCTCTAGAGCTACATGCAGTAAACTGTGTAATCCTTCTTTTCCAGGGCAACACTTCAAATATGTGAAGACTGCTGACTGCTCAGATGTCTGAGTCTTATCTTGGGATTTTAATCAGTTTCAGGTTTTCAGGCATCTTCCATGGTTCTCAGCCCCCACTGTCATGAAAGCTCTCCTCTGGATTAATTCCAGTTCATCATTTTCCCCAGAATTGGATACAGTATTTCAGGGGGGATTAGAAAAGAAGCATCATCTCCTTTTTTTTTCAGTGGAATTTTGAATATATTCATGTAGCTTGTGTGGTGTTCACTTTTTGAAGTCTTGACTCCTTGTTGGTCTATTAAGTCTTCCATGTCTTGCTCTCATACCTGCTGCTAGTGAGTAATCACCACCATCCTGCTACATCTTCTAATTATGCACTTGAACTCTTATCCTGAATGCATAACTTTTTGTATATTCTTTCAGTAATCCAGTGTATATTCATTGAACACTTGTTATGTGCCAGGAACTGTGGGTCACTAGAGATACGATGGTGTTCTCTGCTCATCAACAGACTTAATAAACTGTAATAAAGAAAGGGACAGGTCAAGATGCTACAGAAGCACACAGAAGTCCTTACATGGTCCAAGGCATGGGTAAGACCTTGCTGAGGAGCCATGATTTAGGTGAAGACCTAAGGAGAAATGAGATTCATTCCTGTGCGGTTCAGCCCATTATCCTAGCCCACTGAGATAATCCCAGATCTCAATTTAATTTTTCTTCTTTTTTCCTTTGGTGAGTGATAGAAATGGCACCTATATTATCATATGAATTGTCAAGAAACAGTGAACACAGCAGAGCCCAGGACAGATTTTTGTGACACCATAGACCTTTCCCTGAACTTTTCCAGATCCATCTGAGTGCATTTTGCGTTAAGAAACTTTTCTGTAAGAATCTATTCGCAGCGAGTAAAGAATATACTTAATATGAAATTCACCTGATTTTTTTACTTTCAAATTTCTGGCTTAAGTCACTTATGTGCTTAAAGCCTACAGAAGCTTGTTCTGGACCACGTGTTGGCACAGCCTTTCACACAACCTCCTGATGCTCTGGAAGTAGGCTGTCTAGCACGAGTGCCGGCTCACAAGGCAAAAGTCTGCCATTAAATCTTCTTGGCTCTTCAGGCGGTGTTCTTACAAATTGCTCTCAGCTGGGTGATGAACCTGTTCAATCGTGTTTTCCTCCTGGTACTGCAAACTTCTTCCACTATTTTTGTCCATGTTTCCATGCTCCTTTTTGTCCTTTTAAATAATTGTGGACTCATCATTCCTCTGAGTCCCACCCTGGCTCTGCAATATCAGAAGGGACCAATTCAGCCCCCAGTCAAGCAGTGGTTTCCACCCCAAGTACAGATGTCTGAGAGACTAAATGAATCTTTATTTTCCACCTGATTTTGACACTGTGGAGACACACACTGGTCTTTCCTTGTTCTCACCCATCTTGAGTACCTACCTGGATGAAAAACCAGTGAAGCAGTATTTTCTAATAGTAGCATTGCTTTCTTTCCCTGAATTGTTGCCTGATTTTATCATGTGGATGTGTTTTTGATACATGATTTTAGCTCCCAGAAAGACTAGAGGGATGGTTGTAAAAGGTAGTGAATGTCCAGGTACTACGTGCCGCCCATGGCATCTGGTTACTGCTGGTGACCATCTCAGTCCCAGGGATGGGCCAGGGACAGGAGGCGGAATCTCGGTCCCGGGTGCAAAGAACACTGCTGTTGAATATTATATGGTTTATACCGTGTGTGTGTGTGTGTGTGTGTGTGTGTGTGTGTTTGTGTGTGTGTGTGTGTGTGTGTGTGTGTGTGTGTGTGTGTGGAATGACCATTCTTTTTGAAATTACTTCCAAACTTGGTTTAAATACAGTCTTGCCAAAAAAGCCAGACCGTCCTTCCCCTCTCATGACTCTGTGACTTCGTTCAGTTAAAGAAGGCATTTTTCAGGGACTCTCTCCTCTGTTTTACTTCTGCTATTTGATCTTATCTGATGTTCTTCCATGAACTTACTGGAAAATTAGGCCGTTTTCTTTTCAGATTTATGTTGCAATGCCATCATTTACACAAATTCATCACAGGCCTGTTTTGAGAGTTTTTTTAATTTTTAATTTTAGCAATAACATTGTACCGAGTTTCTGGGCAGAGAACACTTTTTTTTTCTGTCTGGCAGTGAGTCACGGTTTTAATACCTTGGAAGGCTTGCCACAGGCTCCTTTCTCACATGTGGGTTGCACTTTGAAATAACAGTGGGTTGAACTGGCTGATGTGATTTTTAGGTTAGCTCGTTTGCAGAGAGCTTGGAGAACAGCGGTACGGGGGCATTTTGTTGGAGGTCTCAGGCAAGGTGAAGTCCACTTTGACATCCACTGTCAACCCTGATGACACAAAGAAAGTCTTTTTCCCGGATGCCAGGAGTGGATCAGACCCTCAGCAGGAGACAGGGCAGACTTTCAGGTTTTCACATTTAGCAAGAATTTTTTTTTTTTAAATGGTATTTTGATGTCGTCCTTGGAGCTATCAAACACGTAGGAATCACTGAACATTTCTGCACTCCTCTAAGTGTGTGATGTATAAACTAGCAACTATTTTCAGGTCACATTTTTTAGCACAGAGTGCTACATTTTATTTGCATCCTTGTATGATTGAGTTCCTCTTGTGCATTATTGAATGCTTTACTCATTTAGGAAAATAACTTTATTTGTAAGACTCATTGAACTGCTAAAGCACAGTATTTATTGATTCTCTAATATTTAATAAGTGCTCTGTTAAAACATTGTATGATAGTACTACAAGCAATTAAGACATCCTTGACAAAATTTATTCATCCATGTATCTATTCACTGTGGAACATACACTTACTGAAAAGTGTTTCTGTACCAGACATTGAAGATAAAAAGATGAACAAGACATTGGTTTGCCTTCAGTGAGTTCACAATCTGCAGGTGCATCCAGGAACGCCAGAAGAAAAATTACACTCAGTGTGAACAGTCATTCCAGAGGGAAAATGAGAGTGCTAGGGGATCACAGAAAGGGTTCATTTTATTGTTCATAAGGGGAGGAGGCAGAGGACCAGGGAAGACTCCAAGAGCTAGCTATGTGTACACAGCCTTCAAGGAAATGTTAATGTAACTGACAAGACAAGAGCACTCCACACAGAGGAACAGACATCACTGTGACACAGGATCTGATTCAGTGCCAACTGTGGGACCACAGAGGAGATGGTGGTCCATGAAGGCAGAGTCATCAAGAAAGTCTCCATGCAGGAGTTTGGGTCGAGCATGAAAGGTGGTTAGCACTTTGATAGGCTTTTCACTTGTGCATCTCAAGTAGGATAATTCAGGGCAAGAATACTGCTTATCGTATGGGATGGAAGCCATCGTATATGTTTCCCGGAGATGATCAAGTATATGATACAAAGCCGATTTCTCCTTAACTGATAAACCCTCAGGTTACTCCCCTCAAGGGAATCCACATGCACCACAAACAGATGCCTCCTAAGGTTGAAACTGAACACATATTTATAGTGAAAGTAACAGAAATGGTAAGAATAATGAACTACAGTCACACGTTTTGAAGGGAACGAGCATAGGGTTGCATAATAGGGAAATGCTGAGAACAAATCTCAGTTTCTCAGCAGAAACAAGAAGTAGCCTTTCACAGTTTTACAATCATTTACGTATTTTTGCTGATCACATGAAAAGCACAGGATGGAAATTCGGAAATACTGAGATGATACATGACTTTCCAAGAAGGGGAATTTAAGGCTCTCTAGTGCACTGAAGGGGTCAAGGGATGGGGTGGAAGAGAAGTAGAACCCGGGCTGCCGTGCTCACGGACTCATACATCTGCACTGCAGGTAGTGAACAGATGAAACGAATTAAAATCATCTGTTTCTACTACTCATTTCAACTCACTTGCACAATTCCGGGCCAACTTTTGAAAGGAGGCTTTAGCTGCGCTTCCTTTTCTGTAATTCCCAGTACGTGCTCGGATGCATACAGATAGCTAAGTTCTAAAGAGGACGAATCCTGACAACCAAGAGAGGCTAATGTGGCATAAATCGGGTTAAAGCAATTAAACAAGAAAATCTCTGTGACCAGAAAGTTCATGGTTTTACTCACAGCTGCTATCTTTCTGGGGCCATTGGCTGGTGAGACCTAGGAAGGACCTTGGGGTGATGGCTTCCGCAGAGTGGGGAAGAATTCTTTAGACACCACTCCTTCAGGTGTTCTTTTCTCTCCCAAAGTCAGGGTGGTCTGTAAAAGCCCTTCCATGGTTGTGGGACAAAGAAGAGAAGGT
Source organism: Camelus ferus (assembly GCF_009834535.1). Lineage (NCBI taxonomy): Eukaryota > Metazoa > Chordata > Mammalia > Artiodactyla > Camelidae > Camelus > Camelus ferus. Next base: position 54,527,617 of record NC_045703.1, on the reverse strand, counting down.
GTTCTGTGGCAGGCAAGTGGCGGCAACCACTCCCGTGTTGTAGAGTGAGCCCTGGAGGCGAGCCACACTCTCCCCAGTTCTTGCATTTGCATGAGTCCGTGCATTCACAAGTAGGAACGGAAATAGCCAGAGTTATATAAAGACAGCCGATGAAGGCTCTGAACTTTAATGTGTGAATGCTGTGAAATCAGAGAAGACACTAAGAATTCTCCAAGTCAGTCTATAAAGAAGGTCACATGGAGACTGGTATAGGATACAGGAGGACACTCGCCCTGTTCTGAACCAGGCTTACAAAAGGAAGAGACGAGCAGGAAGGTGATAGAAATATTTGCCTTCCAGGTATCTGGCTAAGTGTTTGGTCAATACTTCAGCAAGGAAAGATGGCAGTAATACAACACACCACCCCATATCTGTGTGTTACTGTAACTCAGGATCTTTATGTGTAATATTAATAAATTATACATTTTATGTTCATAACATCAGTTCAGGATTTAGCTATCTATATTTAAGCTGAGTAAGAAGCAATCCTATCTGAACTGGCTACAGAAGGAGATCCTAACCAGATGGGTCCAACTGGTATTGGCAAAGACAATAAGGACCGACTTCAGTAAATGGTGCCAGAACAAGGCAAGTTCCCCTTTGGGTGTGCCTGCTGAACAGCCACACGTTTATGCTTGTTGAGTGGATCCATGGGGCGTTTGAGAGCTGGAACAGACGCAGTGCCCTTCATTTCATAGGCAAAGGTGCTGCAAGCCAAGGGGACTTCTGAGGAATGGAAATTCACGCCCAGAACTCGAATCCTGGGCCTCAGCTCCCAGTACACCAAACAGTGTTGGAAGAAAGGATGGGGAATCAATGGGGATGTCCAGTAGGAAGATACTGTGGAATATGAGCATTTTGATCCACTCTCCAAAGGAACTGCATTTCCCAATTTGATAAACTCATCCTAGATGTTAAACAACCACGGTGAAGAAGCCAGCAGAGAACTCACTTAGAACTTCTCTTGCTCCTTTCTTTTACTCTGGCGACCAGAGAGAGTGTATATCGCTTCAGTTAACCCCCTCTTCCTTCCCTCAGCATAGGAAACAATGAATCTGAGAAGGCTGACAGGGTTGGGAACTGTGTTGGCAGTGTTGTGTCACGGTCTAGATGGGCACCTCTGTGGCCTGACCAATCAGTGAGCTCTCAAGAAGCTGAATGGCCTCTTTCCTGTCTTTCTAGTCTGAAGCAAATCCTACTAGACTATACTAGGTCTCATCATAGAACAGAGGGAAGTCTGTTTTTATTTATTCTGAGAAAATAAAGAACACTTTCTCTTTGGAGCAAATATGAGCATTTCTAAAGACACATCAGCAACTCCCTTTAGAAAAGTTTTGCGTTTATAGGGATGGAAACAGAGGGGAAGGAAATCCCTTACTGGAGAGTGAGTTTATGAGATGCAACCTCTTCGCTTAAGAGTTTAAGGAAAAGTCTTGGAATTCCAAGTCATCAAACATCCCAGGAAGGGGAGTGAAACACAGAGGGAAAAATAAGAAGAGATATCTGGGAACTCAGGGGTGACCACACTGCAACTGACCAGTTTCCCTCGAATCTGCAGAGAGCAAAAATTTTTGAGAAAAACAAATTCCCCCACTTTCTGTTCCCTCTGTAACCCAACATTATTCCTTAAACGAAATATCCAAGTTGAGAGATATTCAGATTTAGAGAATTTGTGGACAGCTGTGTGGGGAAAACAGACCAAGGGCAGGAGATGGACATCAGAGGGGCTAGAGGATTCAGCCTGGAAAACCAGCATCCAAGCAGATGCGCGCGCTCACCTCCAGTGCTGGAAGACTCTGGAGCACAGCAAGCATTTCCCGCCTCCGTGCATTTGCATCTGTTCCTTCTTCCTGGAACACTCTTCCCCCAGCTAGTTACAGAGAGAGCCTTCTGGCTGTACCATCCGTGCTCCCCACTCTCCCATCCTTTTAGAGGACACCATTCACCTCTCTCATAATGTGCATCATGATCTATGGTTTGGTTTTATTTCATTCAGCAAATGTTCGTGAGCACCTATTCTATTTCAGGCATGTTCTAAGCCCCGGGGACATGGCAGTGAGGAAACTGGTAAAAGTCTTCTGCCCTCTGAGCTCACATTCTGGGGTGGGGGGTACCTGAGCCAACACTTAGGTGAGACAAATCGCGCCAGGTCCAGCTCTCAGCTCTGAACTCAGCAATTCATTTACCCCGCCAAAACTGAGCCTCTGAGGTGGGGACTATTAATATCCTCCTTCTGCAGATAAGGAAACAGTGGCAGAAGAAGGTTAAGACACTTGCCCTGGGTCACACAGTTGGTTCATCAGCCCTTGGTTTAAGGACAGATCCCTGCTTATCATCTGTCTTTCCCAGGGGAATATAAGCTCCATGAAGTCAGGGACCAGTTGTGTCTTGTTCTCTGGTGTATCCTCAGCATCTGGCACAGAGGAGGTGTTTATCAATATTTACAGAATGAATGAAAGAAAAAGAATGGTACTTACGATTGCTCATTAGGACAGTGTGGGCTATGTTCTTACTAAGGCTGCGCATTTGAGAAAATAATCTTTCCACCCCTGTTGGCTGTATGATGGCAGAATCAGGCCTTGTTCTGCCTCTGATCTTGAGCCTTTCCTTCTACCATGGAGAAATGCACTTACTCTGTGGCCACGTTAAACTGTTGTATATTTGCTGGTTACTATTGACACCAAAGTTTAAATTCTTCCTTTATTACCGCCTCCTTTCTCCCTTATTTATTGATGCTGCTGTGTTTAGTCTCCAGGAAGCTGAGCCGAGTTCCTGAAATGAAAACCACCTCCCCTTGGCTTGGCTTTGGGCTGCATGACTCAGGGGCTGGCTCCGACACCCTGGCATTAGAGCGCAACAGCCAGAAGTTTGGAAGAGACTTTATTTTGGTATCTAAATAAGAAGGAAATACCTGGTGCAACTTGTCAGCCTTGAAGAGGGAAAAAGAGAGTCATCATACTAATGAAAGGTGGTGTCCGGGGGGGAAGGTGAGACTGTTCACAAGCACATACCCTGTGCATGCTTGGCTTTGTAGAGCAGGGCAGGGTGCTCGCTCCAGCCCCACGGAAGCCACTCTCTGTTGTTTGTGAACTTTTGTACCATGGAGCAGGTACCTTGGAATGACTGATAATTATTAGGGCTCCCGATGAGTGAATTCATGGAATTTACACATGATCGAACACCATCAAAAAGAGCTTAAAACAATTGTTTGAGAATAAAACCAACTAACCAAAAGGAAAAGGAAAAGGCTCCCTAAGGGATGTATTTATGGAAAGGTTTCTTAGTGAGGGGACAGAAGATGTCAATGACCATGATAATAAAACTAATGGGTGGGCTGCCATTATTGTCAGACACTGGGCTAAATCTTTCGGGCGTCATCCCATTCTGTTTCTTACAATAACTCTTATTGTGGGAAAGCTTGTCCCTGCTTCACACCTCAGTGGGCTCACTCAGCCTGTCACTGATCAAGTTGGGATCCAAACTTCTTTCTTTTTTTTTTTTTTTAACACTTTTATTGTGGTGTGATTCCTGTACAGTAAACTTCACATATCTCAGATGTACAATTTGATGAATTTTGATAGATGTCTACACCCATGAAACCATCACCAGAATCAAGATAGCTAACATTCCCATCACTCCCCCAGAGGTGCAAATTTCAAATTCCTGATTTATCCCTTCCACCTCCTTTACCCACTGGTAACCATAAGTTTGTTCTTTATGTCTGTGAGTCTGTTTCTGTTTTGTAGAGAAGTTCATTTGTGTCCTTTTTTTTTTTTTTTTTAAGATTTTACATATAAGCAATATCATATGGTATTTTTCTTTCTCTTTCTGTCTTTCTTCACTTAGAATGACAATCTCTAGGTCCATCCATGTTGCTGCAAATGGCATTATTTTATTCTTTTTTATTACTGAGTAGTATTCTGAGATTATATATATATATAATACACACACACACACACACACACACACACACACCCCCACATCTTCTTTATCCAGTCATCTGCTGATGGACATTTGCAACCCCAAGTTCTGATTGACTCCAAGGTTTTGGGATTTAACCACCATGACATGACATTTTTAAGGATCCTCTTCAGGGCCTGAGGGAAAAGAGAGGAGGTGGAAACAGGGACCTCTCATTCCAGACACTTCCCTTTTCACCTGCTTGATAAGACATGGGGCTGAACAGGAAGGTCTTCTAGGATTTTTAGGGTGCTCACCCGGCTTTCTGCCATTTTCTTCCCTTCCTCCTAGCATCCTAGAGAGTAATATGATACACTTGGGAGAAGAGTCAAGAGAGAGGGGACTCATTTAGTCCTCATGAGTATTTTGCAAGAAGGTGTTACTATCCCATTTTATGGAGAGAACACTGAGATCAAGACAGAGATTCATTTCCACAGTGTCACAGCTTCTAAATGGTAGAATGCCTATTGAGCCCCAGTTTTTCTCAGTCTAAAGCTCTCCTCCTTCCAAGATGAAATCAGGTCCCTTTCCCATGGACCTTTTCATCTCGCGTCTGGATGACTAGGGTGGGTGCTCCTTCCTCAGGGGAGGGACATGGTGGGAAGTGAGCGTCCATGGGGCTCTCTATTTTCCTTTGCTTCAGCTACTCAGTGACACCTCTCATTCCATCTCTGGTTGTTTGTGGAGTTGTTGACTGTTACTTTGTTCTTGTGGCCAGGTCTCTGTGTTCCCTGATACAAGGAAGGAAGCAGTTATTATGAGGCAAAGAAGGCGATTCTTCTTAGATGCTTAGTATGGATTTATGAAAACTCAGGCTCATCACACTGGATGGTCCTGGAAGAGGAGTGGGCAGATGAACTGTAGTTCTTGGAGTTCAAAAGAAGGAACTGAGTGGGCTGAGAAGGAAACTGGGGGCCCAAGAACGTGCTCCAAGAACTTGTCTCCATCACACACTTATACACCGAGCCCCAGGAGGAGAATTTCTCCGGGGTGGCGGGGTGGGCAGATATAAAACCTGGGAGCCTAGGCTTGGCATGAAGCCAAGGAATTCCCTGCCTTTGAGGGATGTCTTGGGGTCGGGAAGCAAGCCTAACCAGTGTTGACCATGTATGAACGGAAGACTGGGGCCCTTCAAACATTGTCAAATCCATAAGATTACAGGGAATTTTGTGTGACTGGGGAGGTGGGACTAAAGTCCCAGTCATGTCCATGATTGGATTTCTCACAGCCTCAGAGAAAAGTGAACTTGGAGCAGATTAAGAAAAAAAAGAAATGTGATATTTCTTGCACTTTAATTTCATGGACCAAATATTACCTCCACTACAGATCCATTCCTTTGGCTAAAGAAAGATTTTTCTTGTTGTTAAATGGACAAATATTCCTAGAAGAAATTGTACAATCTAGCGTCCCCAGCCTTGCTAGGGATAGACATCTCGTCCTCAACTGTTACAACAGTGACTCCCAAACCATGACTTGAAGGCAGGCATGATGAGTTAAGAGAGTTTCATATGGCAGGAGGGAATCTTCCATGCAATTTCTTTGCTATAAGGGAAATCTGAAACAATAAAGGAACAATAGCAGAAGCCTTAGATTTTTTTTTTACAGGAAAAAGGTAAATACACCTGTTTGCTGATTCTTTGATAAGGCACCCACCTTTCTCATCTGCTGACCACTGATGCAAATTGGAATTGTATCCCTCTATCCTTCCTTCCCTCTAGCCTGCTGTCCCTTCCCTATTCCCTTTGTCTCTCCCTTTCTTCTTACCTTCTCATTTCACCCTTCTTCTCTCTTTGATCATTTTTTCCCTGCTCTCTCTGTGAATCTCCCAGCCTCCTTTGGAATTTCAGCCAGCTAACATGATAAATGTATCGCCTGATCAACGAGTGCATGGATGAGGAATGGGGGAAATGCAGGGAGGAGTTAGAATTAAGATTAGCACTCCACGCTCATACCGGGGAGTCCCCTGCGCTCTCTTGAGGGGCTTGCGTGTGGGTGCTGAGATTTTTCACAGCCAAGGCAAAGCAGGAAGCAAGAAGCCGAGCTCTATGACATGACTCAGTGCTCCCAAGGCAAGCAGAAATTCGTGCCTCAGGAGAAGCACGTCTAGTGCAGGTACTGAGACTGGGGAAGAATTGCATTTTTGTTATCCCCAGTGCTGGGTACATTCCAGCAAAATCTGCTGGGTTTTGAAAAGGAAACAATTATGACCTTGACTTCAATGGAGGGGACAGAATTCTTCCCATCAAGTCCCAGTATGTCCCGGGTTCTCCTGGCATGGAGATGAACACGAAGTGGCTGGTGGGCTTCCAAGCAGACTCACAATTGACTATCGTGGTCTGCTAAATTCCACAAGAGCTGTTTGCATCTTCGTGGCAGCTGAAAGGTAATTTAATGCCAGGACTTCTTTGGATATGAAATAATCATTTTTAAAATGTTCAGGTGAAGAAATAATGTCCTAACTCTCAACATGTGACTTACTGCTTTGAGGAAGGTAATATTAACTTGCAACATGTGATTCCAAGCAAAGCCGAGCCATGGAGTGTCTGCTGCTTTCCTAACCATTCTTAAATTAAGGCGCTGCAATCTGTTACATAAATCTCTATTTTCTTATTTTAGGTTCAGCCAGCATTTTGCTAGTGAATAAATCAGACAGCCCAGATGTCATTTCTCCCTGACTAGTTATAAATCACAACCAAAAGGCTCGCTAGGGTTGCCAAAATTGCTTCATATGTCAACGAAATCTATCATTACTGCCCTAGGATTCTTGCCCCCCCACCCCTCCCACCCAAAGGAATAAAGAGATCACTTGCCATCAATACAGCATCAAAGAATATTAAATTCCCATGTGGAGTAATGAAGCTCTCACCCTGTTGTTTTGTGGAATATAAATGGACAGGATGCAACTCTTTCTCAGTGGACGTGGAGAAGCTTCTAGAGCTGCTCTTTTTCTCCTTAGAGGTGTCCTAACTGAGCCCTGTTGTTGAGGATCCACCACTTCGCAGGACTAGAAGAAGATACAGAGTTCTTCTTTACCAGTTCATTTCTTTAGGTGCTGTGTAAGTCAAGGAAAACAACGCTGTGAGACAACCTACAATCTCAGTGTGTTAACCCAGAGAAGATGCATTTCTTATTCACATCCCGCATCTAATGTGGATGCTCTGCTGCCCTCGCTCCCTGTGGTGGCTCCACCATCACCTGGAGCCTCCTGAGAGAGCTTCCCTTAATCCTCCACACCTGGCCGGCCTGGGAGAAAAGGGAAGGAGAGGGTACAGTTTTGTTCAGGGAGTTTCGTGGGTCAAGCCTGAAGGTGGCTAACACCACTACCACAATCCATCCTCCAGAATGGAGTCTAATGGCCACTCCCAACTGTGAGGGAAATGGTGAATGTGGCATATTTCTGAGCCCAGCAGGAGAAATGAGATTGTGAATATCTGGCCAGCTCCACCAGATATTCTGTGGAGACTCCTTCTGTTTCCTCCCCTTCCCCTCTTCATCCCTCCCTCCCTCCCTCCCTTCCTTCCTTCCTTCCTCCCTCCCTCTCTCCCTCCCATCCTTCCTTTTTTCTTTCCCAGAGACTTTGGTGAGAGGTTTCCATGTTCCGTCCCTCTTTTATCATGCCCTAATGTCCTGGACGTCAACCTGAAGATGAATTAGATCATTTTGTAAACTCCATTGACACTATATCAAAAGTTTATTCACTTACTCTTTCATTCATTCATTCATACATTGATGTATTTTTTGTGTTTATGGCACTAAGCTGGGCACTGAGGACAACAAGGATTTCTAAGATGCAGCCCCTGCTAAGGACTAACTTCACTGAAGATTAAAAAGCCTATTCAAACTCAGGTGACACGATGACAAACAATGAATGTGAACAGCCCCAGGCAGAGTGTAGTCGTTCTGAGGGATGCTCTTTTTCGAGGTACCTGGGGATCATGACTTTGTTCTCATGAACGCTTCTGTTTGTCTTGGAAAGCTAGGGACTCTCACAAGTTTCTGCAGCTGGATTGGCAACTCCTTAAGGGCAGAAATAATATCTTTACTTATAGCTCCTGTAAAGGGCAGAGCCTTTCTTCTAACTGGAAACCAGTAAATACACTGGTTGATTAAGTTACACCGCTAGCAACACACTAACCTACTGAAGAGACTTAAAGTGGTAGCAATGACTCTAGTTTTTCCTCCATATAGAGCAGGGGTGGAGATACCCTGCCTTATGAAAACTGACTCTACTGGGCGCTCCTAAGATCTTTACAGAAAGGGATATATTGCAGAGTTTCCTATATGTCCTAAAGTGACAAAGAGTAGATGACTTCATGAAACTTTCCTCTGGGGTGCATATAAATACATTCCCCTCGTCTTGTATGTAAATAAACGGTACCTAATTAGCATTGAGAAACCCACTACAAAGGAGATTACCTTACAGATAAAAGACATTTGCCAAATGGGTTGCATTTTGAGTGTTTGGCTTGTGTTATCTGAAGATAGTAATACCTTCCTTCATCATTTTCATACATGACAAGAAATTTGACAGGGGGTGGGAAATGATAGCCAAATTTTCTTGAGCCCTCCAACTTCCCAACAGTAAAATTCTAATTAAATAAATATTAGATCCACGACAGACTAAAGCATGAGACAGAATAAAAGAAGACCCTTGCCATAATATAATGAGAAAAGCATTTTTAAACTGAATTAACACTGTTTGAAAAATGAGGCAAACTTGATCCTGTCAAATGTAGGGCTCTCAAGAGGTGGAATTTTGTACACACAGCACAGATGTGTGCTGACAGATCTTCAGAAAAGAGGGAAGATCATACTGTGGAAAAACTGACATGACTTGGTCATATAAATCTCTGGAACAATCATAGATGAGTCATGGCAAATTTTTATGAAGTATGCATTTTAATAAAAAGATTTATGATTTATCCAAAGTGTCTCAATTTTTAAAAATTGTCCTGATCAGCAGGAAAGACAGAGAGGTGATGAGAATTCAGTTTTTCTCAAATAGAAAGGGAAGCAAAGAAGGGGAAAGAGCCAGTCTTGGTTAATGTCTTTTCAGCAGAATCTAGAAAAACCAATCTGCCATTTTTTTTTTTCCACTTTAGGGCCTCTCAAAATTGTAAGGTCTTGGAGGGCTGAAACTGATTCTCTATGTACTTATCTTTGTTTCTAATATAGGTTATGATAGAGCATAAAGAATAAAGGTACTAGTGAAAAAAGGTAAGTCACAAGAGAGAAGAGTTAGCTGGCTGTGCCTGTATAAATATGGGTGGCTTGCTCTAGGAATTTGTCAGGGACCCAAGCTCATTCTGTCTTCTTGCTCTGTTATCCTCTCCATGTGGCTTCCATCTTGTGGTACACCCACACTTCATGCCAGCAGAGTGGAACGCATACTCTTTTTTTTTTTTTTTAAATGGCATATTCTGGAAATTATACACATCAATTCACCTCAGCTCCCATTGGCCAGCACTTAGTCATGTGGCCATGGTTAGCTGCAAGGATGGCTGGGAAATGTAGTCTTTAGCTGGGTGGCCCAGGACCCAGCTAAAACGGGGGTAGAAGCAGAGAGAAAAGAGGAGCTCCTGGTAGACGCAGCCACTTAGCCTGAGAGAGTCTGAACACTGAGATGGCCCAGGCTGAGTACAGAGGCTGGGCTGTGTAAAGCTGGGCAGTGGGAAATAGTGTAGAGGGACAAACTGTGGTCAGTAAAGGAACTGATAATGACGGTTAAAGTACAAGGTTAATTTTACCGAGAACTTACTAAGGGTCCAATGCTATCCTATGCGATTTGTTTGGACTAGCTTATCCAATCCGTCCAACGACCCTCTCAGGTAAGTATGATAACCATTTCCCCCTGAGAGATGAAAAAACTGAGGCACAGAATTGTTTAAAAACTTAGTCAAGACTGTAGACTTAAAAGCTGCTGGTGCTGAAAGACAAACTCAGGATGAACAGGTATTCAAACACTGAGGCCAACACTGAGTTTCTAGGAGGATGTAAAGGAAATGTCTCCCCACTGTGCTTACTTCAGATAATCTCTTTGGATAGAGTTTATACTCCTGTTGGCCTCCCAAGGAAACTTTTTTGAAAGTCTACCTCTCTTGTTCATTATGACACTTTTACCTAAGATTCTTCCAATGAACTGCTCTGCTCACTTCCCTTCCTAAGCAGTGTTCTTGGCTCCAGCAAACAGTCCATCAGTCCCAAGGCAGGTTCACCCCCACATAGTGAAGCCTCTGGTACATCCTGAGAGGTGGCAGGAAGGTGGGTCCTTTCCCTGCCTTCACCTGGAACCACTGACTGTGCCCAGCTGATGCTAGCAGATTAGGCCTGGGGCCCTTCCTCTGCTAGGACTTTCCTGCTTTACCCAACCTCCCTGTGCCACTGTTACACCCAGAGAGGTCATAACTTATCTGGGCACTTCTCAGCAAGTGATCTGGCCAACCAGAGCAGAACTATCCATACACAATGATCCGCTTAAGTTAATTATATTTAACACATTAGCTATGCATGGCGCACCCTAGAAATATGAATGAAATGCAATTTGTGCCCACAGAAATCTTACAATCCATGTAGAAGCCAAGCCCAATAAAAATAACATTACAAGGAAGAATAAATTAAGTGCCGAAAGAGGTGAAAGGCAATAGTGTCGTATCTGTGGAAGAAGCAAGCGTCATATCAATCCACTTGGAATGAACTATGGCAAAGCTGTATCATGTGAGTAATTTACTTAATGGGATCATACATGCTCTAACTAAAAGGGAGAGAGAAGAAACAAAGCAACTAAACTAGGACAGGTTCTTTTCCATCCATTTAAGGAGAGCGCATGCATCCAGGAGGGAGCATGAGATAGGGCCACGAATCTGCCCTGCCCCCAGTAGCCTCAGTTCTCTCGGCCATTGAGGTTTGCAATGACAGATCCAAGGATACTGGACTTGAAAGGTAATTTCAGGAATTTTACAAATTAGTTGTGATGAAATTGCTTTATGCCTACATGTTGACTTTACAACCTAACCAGAAGTACAAGAAGTTATTCCACTTTATAGGCGTTTGATAGACAGAGATGAAGAACTGTCCTGGTGGAGGGAACGGCATGAACAAATGCAGAAATGGGACGGAGTGGACTATTGGATGAACATGGGTGAAGAGATGGGAGAGGAACCTCAGGAAATGAATTTGAAGCTGAATATTTGCTCGTCCAGAAGTCAGTTTTTCTCTGCTGTTCAGAATTCATCAGACCCAGGGCTCATTTCACTTTCACATGCCAGACATCACATTCTCGTGACTGAGAAGTAAGCACCAGTGGCTTCCGCTTCCTCTGCACCCCCAGCACGTCTCACACTCCACATCTTCAGCCTTCCTGCTTTTTCTGTGAGATAATGAAGTGGAAGGTATTTGGCAGTGAATTCAAATCCAGATGCTGTGAATTTGGGTCCTGTGGGGCCCGTTTTTCTCTTCTCTCTATTAGCACAGTAGCCCTAACACTCAAGTGTGCCTTGAGGATTAAGGGAGACAAGATCATGTATCTGCCAGCCCAGTGCTTGGTGAACAGTTGGCTTTGTCATTTTCCCACACCTGTCGGTGGCCCTGCCAAAGTATTTCACCTAGGCCTGCTCTTCCCTGCCAATGAAAACATACAGAGCTTCGTGATTCTGAGAGAGTGTGACCAGCTGCCCCAAAGCCTCTGTCTTTTTCTTTGACTCACTTTATCCTCCCGTATCGCATCCCCTCAGGGCTTTGATCTCTGCTTAGGAAAGTACAAAGCCTTGAGCACAAATCCTAGCTCAGTCTGCCTCCCCGGTGACACACCTGCATTTTAACTCAGCTTTTTTCATCCAGATCCCTACTCTAGAGGGACAGGGTGGGGGTTTCAGAGGCTAAGGAAATTTGAGGAGGGAACTTTTAGAAAATCAGAGAGATCTCCTTTTGCACCCCTCAAATCACATCACGTTAAGAAGTTGCCAAATCCACCCACAAGAATGGCAGCCTGATGGAAAGATAAATTGACATGTATCAGTGAACAGAGACCGTCTATCTTCTAAGGCTGAAAAGTTTATAGTATGACTCTCTCCTAATTTTTTTCCTTTCTGTGTGTTTTGTACATTAAAATGCCTTGTCAATAATTATCAAATTTACAAAGGAGAAGAGCCGTGAAGAATTAGGAAAAACTATTGTAATAGCTTGTAATTGAGTTTCGTGAGACTACAGATTAATTATGCAGCTGATACCAGACTTATTTATGGAAGACATGTTAGAAGTTTGGAGAAATGAAAGTTCAGGTCTGCTGATGTGAGTGTATTTCTTTTGGAAAAAAATACACCATAACTACTTCAATGGTGATGACCAATTTATCCTTCATTTCAGGGTTTTAAGCGGATCTGATTGCAACGAAGTGCATTGTCCAAGTTTCTAAAATTGGTCAGCTTAACAAACTGAAGTAATTGCAATCAGATGTAGCATAGGGTAAGGTCAGCAAGTTATCTGAATGGGAAAAAAAATCTGTTTAGGATTTTCAAAGGCAATCCCAGTATGCTAGAGTTTATTCCTCCATTTCACGCCCCCCTCCCTCCTCCTCTCTTCTACTCCCCTGCCTTTCTCCACAAAAGCCCCATTACTGGGGTCTGAATGATAAAACAGTTCATTAAATTGACAAGCACTTCAAAGAACAGTGAGCCTCGGCCTCACTGGAAACAGAGAGACACGGCAGGAAATACAGAACCTGACCTAGGAACAGGAAGTGATATAAAGTGACAAAATAAAAAGATTTGAAGATGACCTTTGAAGCTCTAGAAAAAAACTTACAGACCTTCCATCAATATGTTCATGGACAAAAATGAAAATTCTACAAAATGTTTTAGGAAGCAAATGTTATCCAAGTATACTGTAATATCAGCTCCAAGCCACTTTCTTTGGTTCTTTTCACTAACTAGACATCTCATATGAAAATGTTCAGATGTATTGATCTTGGTGTTGAATTTGCAGATCCCTTTGCAAGACTATAAAAATACCAACCTTTAGTAGATTCAACAGCAAATATGAGTCCCTTTTATGTTTATGGAGTGATTATGAAAAGAGGGTGAATGAGTGGGCTGGTATACAGACAGTGACCAACATTTTAGAGAGATGACATGGAGTGCCAAGAGTACTTGGAGAGGAGCCAGTTGGGTGATCTGGCCCAACATCTGTCCAAGATCTCTGTGAGCTTGGAGAAGTACATTTTCTGGTTAAGGAAATGAAACTTCTCTTTGCCTATTATTTTATCCTTAAACTAAGAAGAGTGGAATTCATAAGTGATTTTCAAACAAGTTCCAGAGAGCTCTGGGCATTCAGAGGAGCTGCTTTGGGACCACAGAAGTCCAAAGACCAAGATGGGAGGAACTGCAAGCAGGAGTCCTGGTACTTCCCACCTGACTCAATCAGAACATCTCTACAGATGTCTTTTACTTCTTTATGTTTTTGAATTAATAGTACTTTTGAACAAATGATTCTGTGGTAAAAATAAAAAACCAAAAAAAAAAAAATTGAAAAATTGAATGAAAGAATCTCTGTGCTGGGAACACCTTTCCCATCCCACTTTGTACATCTTTAAAAGTCTTCCAAAATTTTTACTAAGCTCTCTGAGGACAGGAATTGTAAAGTCATAGATTTATAGTCTTCTACGACTTCAAGAAAATGGAGACAATTTTTTTACCCTTGAGAAAACTGAATCCTGGAAAGGTTCAGATTTACTGATGTCACATAGCCTGTTAGTTGTCTTCTTTATGTTTGACTTATTTATGTTTGAATATCTCACGTCCCCTAGCACTGCACTTAAAGGTTGTAGGTGTACAATATATACTTTTAAAATAATTCTTTTATTTTACGCATTAAAGTTGAAAAGAGACTGGGAAAATTACTATTCACTAGGTGATGGTGGGTCTTTTTGTGTATGTATGCCCTTTCTATTTTGGTACTTTCCTGTTGAAGTGAATATATTTTCTGAGATCTCTTGAGTTTCTTTGCTGTCCTCTTTTAGCTCATGGAGAATTTATCCAAAGATTGAAGAGTTTTTACAAAAAAAAAAAAAACACAAACATTAAATCTTCTCTGCCTGTGCTTCTATAAATTTTCAAATTTTACCCTAAGTGGTTTCCTGATTAATGAAAGCCCTAGATTTGTGCTCACCAGTGCACCGTAGTACGTGCCAAATCCCTGCCGCAGATCTACTGTGATCTAGAAAACGGATTCTTTTTCAGTTTCCATGGTCCTGCATCTTGAGACATTCTTTCCATCTGCAACTTTTTGTTATATTTCAATTTATAACGTGGTGATGGAAGGAAGGGGGAAATTCTGCTCTTTTCACTTCTTGGTTGAAGTCCATGTTAAAAACAAATACTTCTCATGGAACTGTTAAGAAAGAAATGTCAAATATATGGAAATCAGAGGAAAGGAATGCTGTTATTCAGAGAAATGTCTGACTAAAAATTACCCCGTCCTCTAGAGGCTTATATCTTTGTTTGACTTGCTTTTATTTTGATTAGAACCTATACTTTGTGCAGATGCATGTTAACTTGTCAGCTTTGTCAAAAAGAGTCAAAGAAGGAGGGGCCCAAAGGATACAGGTTTATTGCCCATTGGACATTTGGACATTAACTGGCTTTAAATTTTCTTTTAACTTAGTACACTGATTTCAGCGCGCTGTTTCTGAGAGACTATTTTCCTGAGATTCCCTTGAAATGCTGTCTTAACATGTGGCTGATATCCTCAGTAATGAGTTAAATTGTTGACATGTGTTCATAGTATATTTACATGACTCATGATTTTAATTTTTTGAAAATTTTACAGTTATTTTTATACAACCATTCTGGAGGTCATCCCACCAAGATTTCCTAGTGGACTCACCTACCAGAGCTAATTAAAGTGTATTGCCGGAGAAGGGCTTCTCCTGGGTTTTTAAACCCAGGCACATGGTTTTTGCCTCCCAGAATGAATTCCAATTGGCCCTGGAAACTTTCCTTTGTTGAATCTTGGTTTCTCTGGGGGTTTTTTTTTGTTTTTTTTTTTCCTTTTCTTTTTTTTTTTTTTTTCCTTTTTCTTTCTATTTCTGTGTTTTTGTTCCTGGATATTGGCTAGGTGAGTTGTTCTGTGATGTTTGTCTATATCAGGATGAGGACTCTCCTTCTACAGCTGGGACCAAGGATTAATAGTTACTAGGTCAACTGGTTGTGAGTGTATGAGCAATAGTGCAATTTGTATATAAAATTTATTGTTTGGGCATTGTGTCTTTCTACAAATGGGTCTGGAGTCTGGTAGTTATCAGACCATTAGGCTGGATTCAGCTGAGTAGTCAGGAGATCACTCTGTATATAGGAATATATCTTGGGCACAATTGATAAATTAATCCCTGTTGGAGACAGTGACAACTGGAAATTTTGTTTTATAGTCTGATCACTTTGTGATCTCTCTCAGGTGAACAGTAGAGAGCTATCTTCTGTTGGGTGGCATACCACAGAGAAAGGGAATTTGCTAGTCTTTTTGTTTGTCTGTTTTTAATGAGCTCAAATCAATGATGACAATGTTCCATGCTCCCTGGAAAGGAGAATGGCCCTTTGAGATCTGGACTAGTAAAATTTTGTGTTCTGTGTTTATCTTTGACCCATGGCTAAAGCTGTAGAACCAATACTACAAGCTTTTTTTGTGCTTGAATGATTACAATTGAGAAAAGTCTTTATCGCTAACTGTGTAAGTTTGAAATAACTTTCTACTTCCTGAGGGTATTAATAAATTCGATGATAAAACTTCTAAAATTAAAAGAATTCTTTGTTTATTAGTTCTTTTAAATATCTCTCTGTAATGTTTTCTAGTTTTCAGTACACTGGTCTTGCACAATTTTTGTCAAATTTGCCTCTAAGTATTTCATATATTTTGGTATTATTGTAAATGATTTTTAAATTAATTTCAACTCCCAGTTGTTTATTGTTAATATATAGACATGCCAATTGTTTTTGTATAGTGTTGATGTATCCTGTGTTGTTCCACTCCTTTGTTAGTTTTAATAGTCTTTTTGTGAATTACTTGGGTTTTTATACAGTGCTGAGTGTGCCAGCCATAAATAAAGCATCTGTATGCCTCAGTTTTCCTATCTGTATGCCTTATTTTTCTTGCCTTATGGCATTGTCTAGAACATGTAAAACAATATTGAATAGAGGTGGTAAAAGTAGATATAAAAAGTAGATAGACAATTTTCTCAAGTTGTCCTTTCTTGGGGGAATATATTTATTATTTGATGATTAATTATGGAATGATATAGATATACAGATAATAGAATCAATATTATTTCTTTTTAAAAAATGTTTTGGAGAAATTCAGCAAAACCATTTGAGTCTGGAAATTTTTATTGGTGAATTTTAACTACAGATTCAACTGCTTCTGGGCAATAAGCTGGGGCAATTGTAGGGCTGACCTCATTGGTCTATTTTCTTTTCAAAATCATGGTCCTGTCCCATGTCTAAAAAATTATTGTTTCATATAATTTTGTTCCCTGTTCTAGTTTTTAGGGTGGGGTGGTAAGTCCTATTTCTGCTACTACATCATTGTTAGAAGAGGAAGATTTTGGCTCATTCAGATACAAATTTTTTGTTAAAAAGATTAAAATTTCACTTTTCCCCCAAACTTAAAAATGAGAAATTAGTCATGGAATATTCAATTGACTCTTAATAAGAATTAATATAAAAGGATATTCTATACTCATTAGGTAATATTGCCAGATAACAGGATCTTATACGTCAGCAAAGTAACTTTCTATGTTTTGTAATGACTTTGTTATATCCTTAATTTGCTTTAAAAAACAAATGACAAAACTTCTCATTTCTGACCTGTTATGGTTTCTTACAATTGTATTTTCCTATTTCATGTTTATTTTAAAACATTATAATATCATTTCAATGTATATGCAGTTAATCTCAACCAGTATTAGCTCATTCATCATTCTTACATACCTATGCTCCCATCTTAATCAAATGATCTCTCTCCTAATATCACATTTCATTTTCTCTTCATAAAAGTATGTCTTAAATTTAAAAGGAAACTATATCAAGATGTCTTTTACACTTAAAACTGTCTGAAATTTTCCAGATGAATATTAGAAAATCATAAAGACTTTATCTTTCACCTTATAAAAAAAGAGATGATAAAAATAATTAGGCTTCTTGGTATATTTTATTTTTCTTAATTAGCTTAACATTATTGTATGTGTTTCATGAGAAAAATTGTTAAACAAAAGAAGAACCTTTGTCTAGATTAATTTTGTGTGGAAAAACAATTATTAATATAAATATGTTTTATTAGTTGTACACTTTGTAAGATGCATTGCAAAGCCCTGGAAACTTGTCAGTCTGTAAAATATTCTTACCTACAATGGAAACGTGAATCTAATTCATTAAAAAGAGTTGTATATAATGTTGACTTTAATAGAGAATTTTGCTCTTCTCTGCTATGATATCATTAATTACCATAATGAATTAACAGCCACTGAGTCTTAGCATCAGCAAGTTGTTTACACTTTCCTCTCATGCTTGCCTCATGGATTTTGTTGTTAATAAAGAGCAACCTCAGAATTTCTTGGGAAAGACTAAACCAGATACAGTTAATGTTATGGACTGAATTGTATTCCCCCAAGTTTATGTGTTGAAATTCTAACCTCTAGTACTTCATAATGTAACTGTATTTGGATATAGTCTTTAAAACGATAGTTAAGGTAAATTAAGGTCATATAGGTGGGCCCTAATTGAATACGACAGTGTCCTTATAGGAAGAGGAGATGAGGATACAGACACGTGGAAGAAAGACCATTTAAAGACAAAGGGAGAAAATGGCCATCTACAAGCCAAAGAGAGTGACTTCAGAATGAAACCAAACCTGCCAATGCATTGATTTTGAACTACTAGTCTCCAGAACCGTAAGGAAGTAAATTTCAAGTGTTTAAGCCATCCATTCTGTGGTACTTTGTTATAGTACCCTAGCAAACCAATGCACTTCATTATTGATGGTTTAATAGTGCAGGCTTTCAGCAAACCTCAAACTTCCAATTTTGAGATCTGCAGATACTAATATATATAAAATAGATAAACAATGTTTATACTGTATAGCACAGAGAACCATATTCAATATCTTGTAGTAACTTATGGTGGAAAAGAACATGAAAATGAATATATGTATATTTCTATATGACTGAAGTACTGTGCTGTACATCAGAAATTGACATAACATTGGAAACTGATTATACTTCAGTAAAAATACATAAAAAATGAATAAACCTCTTCTCAATTTAATGCAAAAATAATAGTGCAGGCTTTCAGATTACCTTGACTTGGACAACTCTGACTGAATTTGAAAAGTGAGGATTTCTAGAACTCTTCTCAATCCACAATGAGATGACTTCCTATGAAAGCAACTGCTGATCCAAGATCCAATGGAAAAAGTTAACTAGAATTGACAAGAAGGGAAGCAGAATTATGATTACCTTGAAATAGTATTGATACTGTGTTTAATGTTCTGTATTTTACTGGGTATTCTGGAAAGCCTGTTCTCCTTTTTCCTCATCTATCCTTTTGCCTCAACTTAATACCAAATGCTTCTGCAGCTTGAAATGAAACACTGTTTACGTATTATCTCTTCCTTTCTGACCTCTCTGAATACAGAAACAGATGTTTTTACTATGTCCCTACTTTTCACGGCAAATGTAGTTATTTGTGTAGGTTCAATAAGAATCTGACCTCTTTTTTATTAGGATATAATTGGACAAATTGATTGTATAGCCAAAGATATGCTAGGAGAGTCAAGTTTGAAAATTCAGCTTACTCAATACCTTTATGATAAGACCATGACTAAAGAACAAGTGTTCTAAATCACATGAGGAACATATGCCTATAAAGCCCTCCCAGGAAACTGGTCAGACAGCTTTTGTGCATTAATGGAGTCCCTGCATTACAGGTAAGAAGAAAGGTCATTTCTTTGCTAGTCAAGTGTGTTAGCAGATACTGGAGACCTTGAAAAGGGAGGAATTCACCCATATTTATGAACAGTGCAAGTGAAACCTAGTGAGAGAATTTCTTGGGCTTAGTTTCCTAGCTGACAGATAAAATAACAAATAATGGATGATTTTCAAA
The DNA here is from genome assembly GCF_009834535.1 of Camelus ferus. NCBI lineage: Eukaryota > Metazoa > Chordata > Mammalia > Artiodactyla > Camelidae > Camelus > Camelus ferus. The sequence continues at coordinate 54,508,475 of NC_045703.1, read as the reverse complement.
TTCTATTCAGAGTCCAGGGTTCTTTATGAAATTTCAAGACAAAAGTTAATTTTACAACCTTAGTAACTAGCTCTAGATTTAATGATCAAAAAAGAAGTTTCTTTAGTTAAATAACAGCTCTTGTTTGACTTGCAGAAAGTAATCAGACACATTATGAAATCAGATTTTTGTTATTAGGAATAATCTTTACAGATTATCTAGGGAAGACTATTAAGAAAACACACCCAAAACATGGAAATAAGGGAAAAAAGATGGCTAAGGGTCATTTCCGTAGCATATTTCTCCACCCAAATTAATATTTAAGTATGTGAGCATGCAGCTTTGACCAGCTGTATGCTACTGAGTAGAGCACATACTCTGTGAAGTTACATGTCAGTTTCTGACTTTTGTCCAGTAGAGATGTAAACAATTTATGTCTGGTAGAAAGAGATGATTTCAAAGGTTGTGAGTTGACTGTCTGTAGACCATTTTCCAGTTTTGTCTTTAATTTGGCAAACTTATTTTGGCTTATCTTTGCTGAGGAATATACAAACTTCTGTTCCTCAAAGTGCTCTTGGAATAAGTTTCACCATTCTGCTAGTTCTCTCATGAATTAAGTAAATTAATCTTTGATAAATATTCACTCCCTATCAGTACCAAGTTTTCGTCATTTTGAAAATTATAACTTGGACATAGCAGAAATATTGACGTCATGCTGTTCCCTCTGTAAAATCATTAAATATTCACCTTGATCACAGTAACCCATATGCTTTGTGTTAAATTGCATCCCCTCAAAATTTACACGTTGAAGTCTTAATCCCCCTGTTTCCACAAACGTGAAGGTATTTAGAGATAGTGCCACTGCAGGTGTAATTAGTTAAGATGACATCATGGGGGGGGGGTCCTAATCCAACGTGACTAGTGTCCTTATAAAACGGGGAACTTTGGACACAGAGGCACATACACAAGGAGAATGTTGTATGCAGATGATGGCAGAGGCCAGGGAGATGCTTCTACAAGCCCAGGAATGCAAACCATTGCCAGCAAACCACCAGGAAAGCACGGTGAGAGGCATGGAACTGATCCTCTCACAGCTCTCGGAAGGCATCACCCCTGCTAGCTCCTTCAGCTTGGACTTCCAGCTTGCAGGCATGTGAGACAATACATTTCAGTTGTTTCAGGCAGCTAGTTGGTGGTCCATTGTGCAGGCAGCCCTAGAAAACTAATACAGCATGGATGTCATGAAACAACTGCTTTGCATCTGATACTGTGTGGAAACAGAAAGTAAAATGCTTGACTCTGTGAGTGATAATGAAGTTTTAAAGTGTTGTTCTTATCCCTGACTTAGGATTTATGTGGTGAGAGACAATATGGTCTGGAAAAATCAACAGAATTCAAGAGAAGATGGGGTGAGGAGTGATTCACAAATTGTTCAAAGGGACTGACCCAACAGCTGGAGCAGATCAAAAAGAGGAAACTACCTACCACGGTGCAGCCCTGGATGTCTATAAATACGGCACAAGTGCTGATGAGAGCCCAGAACTGTTACTGCACTGAAGTGAACGTGCTCACCTACAGGTGAGGGGAACGGGCTGAACATTTCAGACCCAGAGCAAGAACAAATCCACAGCCACAAGGGAAGTGAGGAAGGACAAAAGGAAGTTAAAAGAAGGTGAGTAAAGCATTAGTAGAGAAGGGGGAAAAGATGAAACAAATATAAATATATAAAGTAACTATTATTTGCTAGAAGTTGTTCTAGATTAAAAAAAAGAATTTCTCTCATTCAATCCTCAAGGCAGCCATGTTAAATATCATTTCACAGTTAATAAAACTGAGGTTCAGAGAGGTCAAGTATGTTGCCCCAGGCCACAGAAGGCTTGGCTAATTAGTGGGAGAATAGTTTTGAATCTAGGCTGTTCTGGCTCCCAAATGCATGCCCATTATAATGCCTTCCAATTACTCTCATATTATAATATCAACATAAATATTACACTAGTGGCCTAACATTAGCTATAGTTATGGTAGTTATTAGTGCTGCTCGCTAATTTCATCACCTCCTAGGCCATGGAAGACTGAACTTTCAGGCCCCTTGTGACAGAGTAGGTCATGGCTTGGTTCTGGCTGGTGACTCTGTCTTCTGCAGCGGAAAACAACCGATGTCATTTCTGGGCCAGAACTTGGAGTCACTAGGGAGATCCCCTCCAGAGCTCTGACTTCTTTGCCCCGGCCACAGCGAGAAATCTGTACTGAGAAGCAGACTCAATTAACCCCACATTCCTATAGACCTACAATGAATAAAATTCTTCCACTGACCCTCACACAAAACGTGAAACATAAACTTTTGGCTTAAAGTTATACTGACTGATAAAATAACGTACATTAATACCTTCTTGTAAGATGAGGGATGTAGGAAGCAGAAGTCCTTCACATCTCAAACTTTATGATTCTCGGCAGGTTTTGTCTCTATAAGTACAATTAAAAAATGAATTTGCAGTCTATTTTGAAATTATGAAACAAATTTGTAAGTGTGCCAATGAAGTGATTAAATTACTATTTGGAAAGAGTTCTGATGTCAGTTTTCTTTTTTTTTTTTTCTGTTTCTAACCATCAGATATGTGATGGTGATTATAAATCTGTTGTTTAGTTCCATTTGCCAGCCTCTTGTAGGGTTCACGCGTGTACCCCCTGTGGTGATGAACAGGATGGACTAACACAATGCGAGCCTCTTGCTTGGTGCCAAACAGTATCTGCAAGATAATAGAAAGGGCAGGGAATTCAACGGGGAGTTTCACAGCATCAGAGACTGCCACAATGGTACGTGTTTTATTTTTGATCACCCAGCAGAGACAATAGATACTATGGATATGCAGGATGAGAAACCACTTTGGGCTGGCATGCCTAAGGACACTTCATGAGAAAGATAAGACTTGAGCAGAAACTTAATGAATTGCAAAGAGGTAGACTAGACGGGCTTGTGGGAAGAAGGGGGCTCAACAGAGAGGTAAACACAGAGAGAGATGGCAAAGCAAGGGATGTGTGTATGTAGAGAGATCACCCAAATATTGTGGCTGGACAGAAGGGTTAAGAATTTTATTTCTAAACAAAAGATAGAACCCCGAATTTATGCAACAGTCAACATACTCACAGTGAGATAATACATGCGACAGTGATCTCAGCAGGCACTGGCATCTAAAGCGGGAGTGGTGTTCAGGGTTTTACGGATGTTTGGTGTGAGCCTCAGAGGAGGAGGGAGCTCTCTGCATGAGGGAAGAGAACAATAATCTGCAGAAACAGTGGGAAATGCGGAACTTGCTGATCCATCGTCCCAAGCTTGTAGCACATGGGACACAGGATTGGGAAGGCTCTACTTGGAGAAGCTCTCTGGGTGTAGGCAGTCCTCAGAGAAGTGCCAGTATTCAGTAAAGGCTAGAAGTTCAAAGGAATAATCATGGAATTAAGAGAACTGGCCCACTGACATGGAATTCCAGGGAGCACTGAAGAAATGTTAGGAAGAGAAGGACATTGTAGAAATCTGGATGAGAAAAGAGGCAGCTCAGAGCAAGACGAAGATAAAATATTGAAAAAGGTGAGATGATCAGAACACAAGGGGTAAGGGAGGTGAGCAGGATGGGTTTAGCTGGCCATAAGTTGTCAGGGTTAGACCTAGGGATCCCCTGGTGAGTTCACAGGGGGTGACCCTCAGGCCTGTCCAGAGGTCAGCTCTGCCTGGGGACACTGCCCTTCCCAGAAAGAATCTCCAAGGAGTGGGCACAGTCCAGCCTTTTGGAAAAGTCACCAGAAGGTGAGTTAGACTGTATCTTCCGAGAACAGGCTAGCTGTCTTTGAGATTTTTCACATTATCCATAAGTAGAATAAGGCTCTCTGCACTGTTTTGAATAGGACTTAGGATCCAGCACCTGCTGCTCACAGTCATCACCAAGACATGAAACGAAGAAGGAATGAAAATCTTTTCTGGAAACTTTGCAAAAAACATCTCTGAGACCTTCCTGAGAATTGAGACGGCTTCATCTTCAAGGACCAGCCGCTGGAGAAGTGACTGTAATTCCTGGAAATACCAAATCAATGATGAGTCAGTAGAACAGAAGTAATTCAGGCTTACAGTGATTTTTGTGGCTATTTTAAGTTCATTTCCTTTTTTGTGATCAAGAGAATGGCTGCCTTCTCAAAACTGTTAAGTTGTAGCAAAAAGGCAATGACTGCCAAGAGCGGTTTCCTCTGCTGTCTATCCCATAATGATCATTGCAGAAAACAAGTCCCACTCGGTGCTCCCTGCTTTCACTTGGGTTCCTGGCTGAGGGGAGCAGAGATAGCCCTCACATCGTGGCTCTTTCTTCCACCACTTCCAACACCAGATATCAGTGAAATGCTTACCCATGTGTAGGACCTAAGCCTGGGTTTAACACAGGGGATAGATTTTGTGAGGCCACTCTTCCAGTTTCCCTCTGACCAGAAGCAGAAATGGTAACTCAGGTGCTGTAGAGTGCTCACAAAGTCTGAAGTCAGAGATGCTTTACTCATCTGTTACTGTCACAGATTTGCTTTGAGCTCACTCCTAAAATTCTTTAAAATCCTTCTCTGCTCTCTTTCATATGGTCCATGATTAAATTATCCAAGTTAAGCAGCCAAAAGCAATCAAAAATGATGGAAATAAAGACAAGAAATGGTTTTATTTACAATGCAAATGATCTGGTTCACTCTCAAATAAAAGAACAAATCAAATTAGCTGCTCTTCAAATCGAGAGGAAGGCACTGTACAGACCCACTGGCACTTATCAGAGCTGGGTTCTCCAGCGGCTCTTGGCTCCGGGGAGGGCTTCAGACAAATTTCACCATAGCAAGGGTTTAATTCATGGCATGTAATTGGAGTGAAAAAATATTGAATGCAGTGGAAACGTACTCCATTACAACATGACAAAATGCAAGTGCCAAATGGCTGTCAGAATGTCTCAGTGTACAAATGACAAGTCCCTGGGGGAGATGATGCAAAGTAACAAGGACAGCATTTATTAGCACTTCTACAACCTTGGATGCTCAAAGAACGGCTGTTTTACCTAATTCAATGTTTTCCCCTCCAGCGGGAAGATGGGCACAGCAAGAACTGCTCATAGGAAGAGGCTGGTGTGAGAGGTTAGGTGAGGGATAGAAATACCCTCTCCCTCCTGGTCATTTTTTCCACCTTGGTGCCAAATGTTTCCTCCCTGGAATTTCTCAGAAATGCTGACCATCACTCAACGCTTCATCTTTCTTATAATAATGTCCCTGTATGTTCTCTTACGTCTCTCTTACAGCTTAACAACTTGACTTGCTCGTTGCACCGGCTGTCTTGAAGCAAGAATATAAATATACAGGGCTCTGATAGCCAGAATATCAAGGAGCTGATAAAGTCATGGGAGAATAGTGGGCAAAGAGAAGACAGAGATCCAGTTTTATAAGGAAAACACCTCAAAGTAAAATAGTTCCCTAAAGAAAAAAGCCCTCTTTTGCAATCTAGGGATGTTCTTCAGTTGACTGAAATCTCTATCTCCTAGCAAATCAGCAAGCACATCAAAGTAAGGTGCTGTGGTTTTCTGTGTAGCAGGAGGATTCCTACTTTGGCTCACAGGGTAGGAGTCACATTCCAGAAGGTGGTGATCTCCCACCTTTTACTGCAGTTGAGCCCTCCAAGAAGCTTGGATGTGAGGGTCCTGAATGGAGTCCAGCCTTTGGGAATTTCAGCCAAGTGATAACTCCAAGCAATGACTGTGCCTGGATAGATCCCCATCTTCCTAGTGCTGAGCTCAGTGCCAGGCACGTAGTAGGTGTTAGTAGGATCTTTAATGAGAGAGAGAGGGCTAGGATCCTAAAACCCTGAATCCTCCACTGTCTGCCCACTATCTCCACAGTTTCTCAGGGAAGCAAGCTGATGGGACCCTCTGGGAAAATTAACACTCTATTACAAGCCAAGGTCTTGGCCCTAAATTTCATGTAGCTTCCTGTTGAGGAAATAATTTGTTCATTATCTATGAAGAATCTGTTATCCAGAAGAGAAGTTGGGGAGGGAAGTTGTTGACAGTCTCCCCACCCTTAACCTCTCCTTGAAGCTTCATTCACAAGGTCTCATCATTCAGCAGCTGGGAAGGTACTTTCTCCCAAGTGGCTGACACCACCATTTTCCTATTGCAAGAAAAAGAGACAATCCAAAGAAAATTTCCCTAAAGTGGAGTTCCACCAAAGCCAAAGTAGTTTTTAGTAACTTTGTTCCTTTCTACAGATGCTCCACTCTCTAGTGAGCTTGCTTAAGGTTTTAATCTTTCACCTTCATCCAAATTTTTCTCAATGTGGAGTATGCAGTTGGACAAATGGTCTACCTCAAACTCTTGTTTTGCATGAATCAATGAAGCAAAACAGAAACTCTGCCTCTGCACATCAGTCTCTTTCCAGATTTCAAGTTTGTGTCTGTACTGGCAGAGCATCTCCAAGCTACTGTTAATACAGTATCCCAGCTAGGCAATCTGGTGTGATTCTTTCAATAATTACACTAAGTGCTGGTAATTCACAAAATAATTTGGATCATCCAAACTGCAATGACTGAACAGTTCATTTCAATCCTGGTTGTATTTGAGGATTCCTGACAAGCATTACTTTTGATAAGCTCTATATTAACATTATTTTAAAGAATCAAACACCTTACAGTACATCTAAATTATCTTATTATTATAGAATGGGAGTCTCTCTTGGTGGTCTAAAATATGTTTATCCTAGGATTCAGTCACTCCCAGTTTTGCATGAAAATATTGGAGGAGATGTAGTTAATTTTAAAGATGATATAATATAGTCAATTTAAAAGATGAGAAAGCCTACGCAAAAATCCGGTTTCAACAACAGCACAACAGCACAGGTAGCTTAATGAGAAGCAGGAGCAACTGAAGATGTAGCTAGAATTAAAAAAAAACAAAACAAAACTGTGATGGACTCCTTAGGGAGTAGAGAGAAACTTATTGATGAATACATATGAGAAACCCTAGGGGAACTCTCAGAAGTGGCTGGGAAAATTTTGAATACTAGATGCAATGCCTAAAAAATTAACTTGGTTATTCTTATGGGGACGCTCTGTAGTCTAGAAAGAGAAGGTAACAAAGAATCACATCACAGAAAGGAAATGTCAAGGTCAAGGTCACCAAGTGCAATGTTTTCATGTTAAAAATGGCAAACTAGAAGTTTTTAGAGAAGGATAGTCTCTTAAAGGATCATCTGATCTTATACTCCTCTGCAATTTACAAATGAGAAAACTGAAGCAGAAGAAGGTGAAGTGGCTTGCTGGAGGTTACAGGCTGTATTTGGAAGCATCACCACCTAGCCCTGGAAGGAAGTATGTCTACTTACAGGGATTCAAAGATTGATAACTGCAGTGTCCTGTCAGAGCAAAAGAATGACTTTTCAGCAAAAGATTTTTTTCATTCTGACTTCAGCTACTATCTAGTAACTTCAAGACAAAAACATTTACTAAATTGAAATATCTAAATGATAAAATTGAAAAAATTACTAAAACAAAAATTTGCTTGGATTCAACAAATTAATGTATAAAGTAAATGACGCTATTCTAGAGGGTATGCATATTCATTTAATACACATTCGAAAAGTATTTTAAGGAAGAAACATTTGGCTTCCAGTCCTTCAGAGGCAGATCATTTTAACTAGAATGATCAGGTTTGGGCAAAAAACAAAACAAAACAAACAAAACAAAACTACAATGCACGGCAGGAAGTGTCAAGGCCTACATGAGATACATAAAAGAAGTGGCATAAGATTGGTGATTATGGAGATTCACTTCTGGCTGCAGGGATTGGAGAAGGCACCGTGGAGAACACATAAATGAGAAAGGACATTGGCTAACAGGTGAAATGTTGTTACCTAACCAAACTTGGGCTGCCCACCTGATGCACAACAAAGCTAATCTTCTGACACAGCCAGGTTGTGGTGAGCAAAAGTACAGCGTTTATTGCAGGGTGCCAAGCAAGGAGAATGTGCAGCTCTTGCTCAAAATAATCCAAACTCCCCAATGGCTTTCAAGGAAGGGTTTTTAAAGCAGCATTAAGGGTAAGGTTTGCAGGATGCCTGATCAGCTTGTGGATATTCATCTGTTCTGGTGGTGGTGAGGTAACAGGGTGGTATTTTGGGAGTCAACGTCACCAACCTTCTGATCCCAACCAGTCTGGGGTCGACATGCTTGTGTCAACTTCCTCCATCTGGTGGGGTTTCAGTATCTGCAAAATAACTCAGTGATATGGCTTAGAATATTATCGATAGTCCTCAAGGAGGAATTAAGTGTCCTTGACTTTATTAACTAAATTATTAAGCTAAACTATTAAACACAATAAATTTTGTCTTGCTTGACTGCTTTCTTTTGTTCCTGCATTTTCTCACTTCTCTGATTAAATTTGCTCTTTGGAAGTCAGAGAAGGCCTAGGAGGCTAAAGCTTTTCTACAAACAAGAGGCAGAGGAAACAGGGGTCTATCCCTGGGTTTCAATTTCAATGGATGAAAATATAAGAAGCAGGAGACATTATTTTCTGGCAGAAGAAATTAATTAAAAGAGGGAAAGAATAATAACAGTAAGAAAAATTAATTACCCTTTACTGAACATCTACTATGTTACATATATTAGTGAATAAATTCCTCATGACAATCTTCAGAAGTACTGATTATTATTCCTATTTAACAGAAGAGAAGACTGAAGCTCAGGAAGTTAAAATTGCTTGCTCAAACTGGTACAGTCAGTCAGTCATCTGACTTTGGCTCTTTTTGACTCCAAGGCCTCAGCTATTACCTCCAAAGACTTTTAACAAAATAAGAAAACCACAACTAGTATATCCAAGAGTCCTCAAGGAATCAGAATGGCTCAAGATTAGGTGTCAGTGCTGGTAAGTCAAGGGGAATATAGGGATAAATGTGATTTGGTTAATTCCATGGCCAGTATTGAAATCTCAGGTCTCCTAACTACTGGGCAAAGGTTCTGTCCATTAAATACTTTTCTGCTATTAAAACCCAAGAGAGTTAGAAAAATGCAAAAGGTCAATTCTAAATATATTTCCTTTAATAAACATGTATTTAGAATTGTTAACTTTAAAAAAGTGCTTGAATCATCACATTCTGAATTTTAAGCCAATATGGATGTGTGGAAAAGCTTAATACTATTTAAATGTTTTTTTTTTTTTGAAAATTAAATATGTGTGAAAGCTGGCTTCTGCTTCCCAGTGGCCTCCCACAGTATTCATCCAAAAAATATTGGAAGCAATTTCATTTGCCTTATTCTTGTGTAATGAGCCGCATTTGCCATACATGTGCTCAAGGGACCAGGGGGCAGCATCAACATCCTGTAAGTGAAAAAATTTTGTGTGCAGGCCATCTTCCAAGAAAAGACCTATTTTCCCTGCTAGAGATTTTTCTCTAAAGCCATCAAAATGCTAAGCTGAAGCACCCACAGGCGATACCTCTTCCATTTTCCAGCTCTTGAATTTTGTCTCTGACATTTCCCTTTAGTTGAGATGAAAAGCCAGTTGACCATCTGGAGACCCTACGTTAAGGTTAATCATTATTCTTTGTTTTTACTGCTGGTGCTATTTGGGAGGAAAGCTTCCTGAATGACCAGAATGAATCTCCAAGGGGATCAGTGGCGTCTCCTTATCTGAGTGTCTAGAAAAAGACAGACAACCATCTTTCTGGTTTGGTTACATAGCAGCATTTCCCAGAGGCCAGATGGCCCTCCAGCTCGTGGTCCAGTGACTTCTCCCCGGCCTGTGAGCAGAGAAACGAAGAGCTGTGTCTGACTCGTCATTGCTGCAGGCTGTCCTGCTCTTCTTGGCAAGGAAGGACAGCATTAGCTAAGGGCAGGAAAGCACCGAGGAAGTATGTGCACAGATTTCTGGATGGCAGTGAAGATGTCTATGCAAACAACTGGCTGAGGATGATGCTGCTCTTTGAAAGGAACCTGAATTTCTCCCTTAAATAAATACTGCGTGGACTCACCCTCCACCAGAATGAACTGTCAGTTGTGTTTCATTGGGACAAGTTTCAGCAACTGTGAAACAGCAGAATGAGCTCTTCAGAGACAAAACAAACAAACAAACAAACAAACAAAAAAACCAGGCTGCATTTATTGAATGAGCCCACGGAAGTCCAGCAACCCTGGAACTCAGTCGCAAGTGAAAAGTTGGTGTTGAATACCTAGACCACGGAGTAATTTGGTGGATTAAATGTGGTTGTGCTTGAGAATCATTTGATACATAGCAGGCATTAATTAAACCAACTCCCCTCCTTGGTTTAATTAAATGTTGCTCACCTTTTGACCCATTTACAGGGGCATAGGATAATTCCTGTCTTTCATCTTTTACCCACAAAATGAAATATTTTACTCCAAATCTCCCGACTCATGGCCACAGCTCAGTAGACCCTCGCGTGGGGCAGGATCTTCTCTTTTCCTTTCTCTGACTTTGGCTTCTTTACCGTAATCATCGTCGTGTCTATCAACACCATTAGCACCAAGACATCGACCATGGAACTAGCAAAACATCACATTAGCCCGCAACATTTATTGAATTCTCTTTGAGGTAACACTGCTAGGTTTTGAGGATTTAAAATATAAGGGAAATAGTCTTTTCATGCAAGAAACTTGCATGAAGCTGAGACGTTCCTTCTTGGTTCTCTTCTCCTGATCCTCTGGGAAGTGCCAGCCCACACCACGGCTCAGATCAGTCTTCCTTCCAGTCCCCAACTCTGCCATCTCAGACTCTGGTTGCTTCCTGCAGCCCACTGGGTATTGGTACTGAGGTTAAGTTGGAAAACAATGCATACATTAAAAAACAAACAAACAAAAAACCCAGGCAGGCCATTTGAGAAACTGGCAAGAAAAATTCAAAAATAAGAGAAGAAAATGAATGAAAAGAAACTTCTCAAGAGGATGCTGTCACCGTGGGGTGTGTGTGTGTGTGTGTGTGAAAGCTAATGCCCTCCAGTTCCCATTACTCCCATCCTGCTTCCAGCCTTGCTCCCTCTCCTGTCTCAGAATGGCTGGGTCTGTGTCACTCTTCACATGAATTCCTTTGCCTCACATGTAGATGCACAGAATAGACTTTTTTTCCCTAAGAAAGAGCCAGCAAGATTAAAGCCTTAGTTATAAATCATGGGATGAAAGAGATTCAGAACTATTGAGACAAAAACCCCACAAAGGCTAAAAGAAAAGACGCTACACCCTAGGCATACGTATGCTGCCTTCTCCTACACTTTAAATTAATTTCTATTGTAATTTTAGCTTTTAAGAAAGACAAATGCAGCCCACGCAATATTGGGTGTAAAGTGATTAAAATTACTGTTCCAAGCATCAGTTGCCAGGGGGAGTATTAAAGGATTAACTGTGTTACCGAGGAATGTTACTGCGTGTATCTTTCTATATGACAAACTCTCTCACTAAGCCAGAAGTCACTCTTGGCACCAGGGGCTGAGACCTGGGTCATGCTTTCTTCACCTGAGAAGGACTGAGAGCTTCAGTTCTCTCCTTTTAGTCAATCAGCAAAGTAAGAACCAACTACTGTCAGCCACGAAGGCCCGAAACAAGAAGCAGAGGTCCCAGGGCAAGGGGGACACTTAAGAGGGAGGGGGAATCTTCCTGGTTAGAGGAATTTGAAGATATTTGAAAGAGATCTGATGCCAAGGAGTTTCTCTACTGCTGACAAGGAATGTGGGTGGCCTCTAATTACTGAGAGTGACCCCCCAAAAGCCATCGAGCAAAGAAAGGGGGACCTCAGTCCTACAACTGTAAAGATCTGAGTTTGGCCAACCACCTGAACGGGGCTGGAGGCAGATACCTACTTTGTGGTATTTTGTGATGGCAACCCTAGGTAACAAACCCAGAGTTTGGTGTAACAGTGACAGTGTGCCAGGACTTGTGGCCTACAGAACTGTGAACCAGTAAATGAGTGTTGTGTTGTCTTAAGCCTCTGAATTTGTGATGATCTGTTACACAGAAATAGGATTCCAAAGTTCATGGTCTTATTTAATATTCAATCTCTCTCTCTCTCTTTTTTTTTTTTTTTTTTTACAATGGATAAAACGGTGACTGGCTAAAAATAATTTTCCTAGACTTTTTTCTTCCCACAGTAAGTGCATGTAAAATGCACTCCATTCAATGACAATTATCTCACCAAGTAAACCAACCCCTGCTCCCCAATCCAGGCTCCAGTACATGCAGCTCCTCATAACCCCATCAATGCGAACTCCGCATGAGTAATTCAGGTTTTATGTTCGATCTCACACCATCCGTCACGTGTTACCTAATCTTTTTCAGTGGAAAGCTCCTTTTTTAATAAAATCATGTCTGTGGGTGTGTGGGGGGGGGTGAGGGAAGGGGTTCAATCTGTTTATAGATGATTTTAAACTTCTTGAAATTAAATAAAAATCTTTTTAATTAATTAAATAATTAATTAATGCATGTATTTATTTATTTATTCTATCTGGCTGGAATCAAGACCCTCAGGTGAAAAACCAAAGCTGTCTTCCTTATCCCCAAAACCACTTATGTGCAGTAAGAAAAGAAAAAAGGGAAAGTCATTTTTATTTAAGAATGTTTTAGACAAAGTGGCAAAAAAATATTATTAAATGCTGATCCTTGAGTACATGTCTTTTTAATAGTTAATATGATAAAATGGGCAATGTATTTAGCATAATTCTGCAGGATACCAAGGTACAGAAAGCGTTCGTGAGATGGTTTCAGTTGCAGGTGCGACTAGCCACTTTTTTCAAGGAATGCCATTTTTTTTCCTTGAAAGAACAATGAACAGACTGGCTATGGTTATTCAGATTTGGGTATTTGGTAGACATTTTCTTGAAAATTAATAAAATCAGTCAGTTCAAGGAAAATAATTAACACTTTTGGTTGCTAATTATAAAATGGAAGCTCTCAAGCAAAATTAGAATTTTGGAAAACTTGTGTCTGCCACTTTTAGCATGACAGTTTTTCAATACTTAAAAAGTTTCCGTTGAAATCAGTGGTGTTGTTAATGAATGTAACTATCTAAATATTGATTGATAAATATTTCAACATTTGGAAGCTATGCCTCACTAACTTAGGGATCCAATATGACTTTTCATGGATAAAAGACCCATTTAAAGTGAAAGTTAGATTCGTGGATATTAAAGTACTGAAGGATAAATTTCACTGATATGATTTCTGATTCTATATTGCAACCAATCTTCAAGAAAGTGCCACATATCAATTTGGGGTGTTAAATCAAAGAAGAATATTCACAATTATCTGAAAAGATCATTAAAATATATCTCCTGTTTTCAAAGGCATATTTGTATAAGGCTGGATTTTCTTCATATGCTCTAACCAAACAACATATCTCAACACATTGAATGCTGAAGATATGAGAGGCTTGCTGGCTTTCATTAAGCCAGATATAAAAGTGATTTGCTAAAAATATTTAATGCCTCTCTTAATATTTTTTATTTTGGAAAATATGGCAAACTAATCAAACTACATTATTTATGTTACTACACAGTGGGCTGACTGTTATTTTTTAAATGAATTAATAAATAAATATTTTAAAATTCTCAGTTTTTACTCTTCAGATTGTAAATATAGACAAATACCACCCATAAGGAAATGTTATTTGCAAAGCTTAACAATTTTTGAGAGTATAAAGAGCAATTTAGCCCAAAATGCTTGAGAGCCACTTCTACAGGGTTTACTCCACTCTAAAAATGAGAAACAACTACATACAGAAATGTGCATAACATGTAGGCATGCCATTTAACAAATGCTATTAAACAAACTTCCTCCTCACTGTGGTCAAGAATACTGCTAGCCACCCTCCCTCTCCCGCCATCAAAGACCCTGCCTGCCCCTTTCCATCACATACCCTCCCTCCCATACCCTCTCAAATAAATTTTAAAATTTATTTATGCTTATAAATCGCTTACTATGTGCCAGACACAGCCCTAAGTGCTTTGATTTATTTAATCCTTATGTCAACCCTGCGAGGCATTATTATCATCCCAATATATTTTTGAGAAAATAATGGCACAGACGGCTTAAGTGGCTGGCCCAAGGTCAAGCGATGAGTCAGTGTTTAAAGCCAGACAATCTGGCTGTAGCATCCAGCTAGAGGAAAACTTTGAACTGTTGCATTTTCTGGCTCTGAAACTGTAGCTTCCTGGCTTGCGCTTCAGGGACCACTTGGGTGATGGGACTCTGTGCAGCCAATCGAGAGCAGTCCTGGGGATGGAAGTAGGGAAGGTGGAGGGGGTGGGCCTTGTCACCTCTGGTTCACCCTGACTCCGAGACTGTAGCCCTTGTGTAGAGAGGGGCTCCTCTTAGACTCTCCATCCCAGACTGGCTTTGGGCTTTGACTTCTGACCTCTACCCACTACAGAATCATCAAAATCAGAGCTCAGGTTCTCAGAGATCAGCACATATTTTCAGGGCAAAAGTGGCATTAGCGTTCCTACCTCTGGGTTTCTGCTCCCACTTACTATCTTGCTACCTTTTCAGTGCTTTTTAGAAATTTTTAAAAATACACTTTCAGGCATTTTTTAGATGTTTTTCAGTGGGAGATTGGTTCTGATGACTTAGCTTGCCATATTACATATTAATATAAAACTTCATATTGTGTTAAATTGAACTTCTGTAAACATAATAAATGTTAATAGATGTGCTTAGGGTTTGAAAGCTTTGATGATATTCAATATTTTTCTGGGCTTAAATAGCACCTCGATTTGTTAGTTATTTAGGGTTTTATTCATTTATTTATTCCCCACCTGATGCTAGAAGTGCTTGAAGCATGTTTTCAGAATACCCTTCACAAGGTCCCTAGACCTTTTTCTGTGCTGTAAATTATAGCTTAGGGCCCATCAGTTTATACCTATAGTTGTGGTACTTTGCACTTCACCGAAAATGAACTCATCTGCAACCTTACAGTTACAGTTTTAGTAAACAGCCAGTCGTTCTATCATTCGTTGCAGATTTCTTTAAAACAGAAAGTATAATTTGGTGCTTGTGCTGTAGAATGGGCTCTAAAATACACCTCTCAGGAAAGCAGCTCAGACTGAAGCTCAGTCCCTGAAAACGCAGCGTTGCCACGGCGATGTAACAGCCATCAGATGCTGGGGCTCTTTATGGTGGCTCTCTTCCGTCCACATCTAGACAGTGCCAAAAAGTCGCTGGGTTACCTGCACAGCTACTACCCTTTACCTTTTCTGGAAGGAAACTAGTTTGATCAACACTTTTTGTCTGTTGGTTTCTACATCAATCTAGCAGAAACAGGCAGAGGTCAAGGGTCAGAGTTATCCAGTGACCTTTTGGATAAGGCTACTGGCAAAAGGTTCCTTTAAATGACCCCAGTGATGCTGACCTCTCCAGAGTCAGAAGCCCCAAATTAAGCCGTCTCTGGAAGACTGCCCTTCTCTGGGCAGGGTCAGGACTGAGCTAGGGCCCTCAGACAATTTGGAGTGACTGGTGATTTCAGCTCTCACTCCCTTCTCATTGGCACACGTCTGCAGTTGCAAGTGATTAAATGACTCTTTAAACAAAAACATTTCACACTGTAGGTTTTCGCCCAGGTCTGGGTCTCAAGGGTGCCAGCCTCAACGTTCATGAGGGGAGAAGATGCTTTTTTTTGTAAGCCCAGAGTGTTGGAACAGATAGTCCATTACCAGTATTTTTCCAAACATCTTATTTTTCTTAAAGGAAAAGGTAAAAGAATTATCCCTTTCTCTGATAACGTGGTAAATGAAAACAAGCAAAGGCTTGCTCTGAGTGGGCAGAATTGTGTGCAGATTATAGGGGGAAAAAATACACCTCTGCATTTAACAGTAAGTAACTCATGAATGTCTTTTGGAAAAATCAGTGAAACAGACAATAAAAATACGATCCTCTCAACAAATCTGGGCAAACTATGGAAATAAATGGAAAGTACCTGTGATAGTTCATTTTAAGTGTTAACTTGCCTGGGCCATGAGGTGCCCAGACATTTGTTCAAGCATTACTCTGGGTGTGTCCGTGAAGGTGCTTCTGGATGAGATTAACATTTGAATCAGCAGCCCGAGTAAAGCCAAGCGCTTCTTAATGGTGGTAGCCGCTCCTCCAACTGTTTGAGAGCCTGAATAGAACAAAAAGGTGGACCCTCTGGCAAATAATGGGGAGCTCCTTCTGCCTGACTTTCTTGAGCTGGGACACCTGTTCTTTCCCACTTTGGATGAGAACTGAAGCTTTGGCACTACCTGGCTGGTGAGCCTGCCAGCGTTTGAACTGAAACTATTCCATGTGCTCGCCTAGGTCTCCACCTTGCTGACTGCGGATCTGGGCTTGTCAGCCTCTATAACCGCATGAGCCAATTCCTTATAACAAGTAAATAAGTAAGTAAGTTCCTTGGTTCTGTTTCACTGGAGAACCCTGACTAATACAGGTGTTGGTAAAGAAAAGGAAAAGACACTAACAGCTCTTTCTCTGCCTTGTGAGGGCTCCACCTACAAGCCAGAAAGAGAGCCTCACAAGAAACTGGTTAAAAAAAAAAAAAAAAAAAAATCAGCTAGTGCCTTGATCTTGGACTTCCCAGTCTCCAGAAATGTGAGAAGTACATTTTTATTGTTTCAGCCAGCTGGTCCATGGTATTTTGTTACTGCAGGCTGAGCTGACTGAGACAATACCCACTGCATTTCTTCAGGGAATCTCCAAATAGTCCAGAGGCAACAGGATAGCAAAGCATAGCATCGCTGCCGCGTGCAGGGCACCTCTGAAGACTGCATTCACTTTCACCTTCAGTGATGTCAATGGACGTGATCTGTACATGGCACTGAAAATGGGGAGTTTGTGTAACTCTTCTGTGCAATTCATTTCAGAATGCTTGGCAAAAAACAAAAAAAAAAAAACAAACACATAAGAAGGTGAGCTGTCCTTTTGGTGGCTGTGAGAAAAAAAATTCAATTTAAAGATTGTTTATATCATAGCAGTAACTTAAGTTGTTAAAGGAAAGCTTTTACAGCTCTATAAAGACGCTGTGAAGACAAAGTGATCAGGTAACTTGCAGAGCTGAGAAGTAAGCGGAAGGGCTGATAACTTCCTTTCCGGAATTGTTTGTAAGGCAGCCATACTGAATAAAATAAGCAAGTTATACAGCAAAAATGGCCTTTGCAAACCCTCAGATTGCTAAGTTCATATAATGTCCTCTATCCAGCTTTTAGTTTTAGAGCCTAGGAAATATGAAGAGAATTTTCCAAGATTTTAGGAGATGAAGGGAAAAAAATGATCAAAGGGCTGGAAAATAAAGACAAAGGGCAGTTAAAGAAATCAGAATCAGCTAAGAAAATTTGTGTGGCAGTAAAATGTCTTTATTTATACAAAGGCTTATTTTTAGCCAGTCATTGGACAGTCTGTTCCTTATTCTACCTGAATAAAGAAAATGGAAATTTTGAAGTTGAAAAGATTTAGATGAGAAACAAGAAGAAATTATCTCACCAGAGTAGCAATATCTACCCACAAGATAAAGGCACGGTCATCTGAGTTTCCAAAAAGAGTTTTGGTCTTAGGACTTGTTATGACCTCAGCACAGTCCATCTGGCCTGGTAAGCCAGGGGCCATGGTGGTCTGGAGCAGCCAGTCAAAAAGGACCATTGGCCAAATGTAGAAATAGCCCCTGGCAACACTAAGGGTAGAAGTGTAACTATTTTCTCACTAATTCCCAAATCCCATTTTTGTCTAAATTTGCAAGAAATACTAGTTAATAGTAGATATATTGGCTTGATTTTTTTTACATGATTTCAATTTTCCAATTGATAGATACATAAACTGAGCCTAATCTAGTGTTAAATGGTGCAAAGGTTAGTTAATATGTCTGTGTGAGGACACTTCACACAGAGAGAGATGACTGGACTTTGGTCTGCAAGGATTTAGACAAATCCTACCCAGAGAATGAAGACTGGAATAAATGACCCTTGCAGTTTCTACCAGCCTCATGATGCCATAATTTATATGTTGGTTTACAACAGGAATAATAAACAATGGTTTTCTGTAGGGGATAAATTAGAAGGAGAAGAATTACACTCTACAATAGGGGGTGTTAAGAAATGTTGTATTCCCAGCTCTTTTCATCATAAGCAAATAGAAGAGACTTTACAAAAGGAAAAAATTAAAGACAAAAGAGATTTAGAAGTTTTACTATTCAAGACTATGTTATTCATTTAAAAGAAAGCTTTAAAGTGAGTTGTGGTGGCCTTGTCATGTGTCAACTAGGCTAGGCTGAACTACGTTTCCCAGAATTCCTCTTCCTGTAAGTTTTGGGATAGTGAGGCCCACGGGATACTCTTGGGAGATGTAGAGAGCAGAAGGGAAGCAGCAACCATTTGGTACCTCGGACTCACTGATGTGCTGACTCACCTTATTGGCTTAAAGCTACACCTGCGTCTGCATCCTCTTTCCCTTTCCCTGGATCTTTCTTCACCTTCTCTGACTCCTAGTCCAGATATAGTCCAGATATACCTTCATGGCTTCTGCAGGATATGCACACCATTAATGCCAGAAGCAGTAGGAACTGACAAGTTCCAGTCCATCCTTCTGTGCTCCAGGTTCAGCTCCGTGTGCCTGAGCTCCAGTTTGGTCTTGCTCTCTCTGACTTTATGACCATCTTTCTTTCCTGACTGCCTGCCCTCTGGACTTCAAGCAACAGCATCAGACATGAAGACAATAACCTTGAAAAAACAGCTTAATGAGTTCCCACAATTGTGAAATTCCTTAAACCATACTAATAGGTATAAAACTCCTAATGGTTCTGCTTCCCTGGTTGAAACTTGGCAGGCACACATGATAAAACTCTTCCAAGAGGGTTAGACACCAGGTGAATATTTAATGAAATGAGTAAATGCCTCCACTTAGATTAGAAATGTGCAGTCAGTAGAATCTCAGATCCTAGTATAATCAAATCACTTCCTTAAACTTCACTGGACCCAAACCAAAGAGATGAGCTGAAACAGAAGGCTGTTTAACTCTACTCAAGGTCATTTGGTATATATGGAGGGAGAAATTCTCCCATCTGATACACAGGGAAAACAGAAGTTCAAAGGCTTAAATAAACCTGGGCCCCTGGCTGTGCTCGAAGCCAGTTCAAGGTTGAGATTTTATAATACACATATGGTTCCACTTAGAGTCAGATGAATGGAGGAAAACTGTGATGGCTATCAGACCAGCTTCCTGGACTCAGATGGAAGGAAATCATATACATGGTGGTATGCTAGATACTTGCTAATTTCACTCTCAACTGTAGGGAGCAATGAATTCCCACAGAGGGTGTAACAGAAAAACACAGAATAAGGTCACATCTAAGTCAGTGTGTGTATACACACAGTATGCATTCACACATACACATGTACACGTAATATAGCTAACATTTCTATAACTCTTTGTTTATATTAACTCAATTTAATCATCAGCATAACCTGTGGCAAAGTAATATTATAGCTATTTTTCAGACAGTAAAGCAAGGCACAGGGGGATTAAGTGACTGGACAGGGTCACACAGAGGTGTATGGTGGATGGAGTGGAGCATGACAGCCCCTGGAGGGCAGCTCCAGGGCTTCTGTGCCTGTGGATTGGTCGCAAAGACGTGGTTACGGAGCTTCGTGAACCTGACATCCACAATTCATCATCTGGATGAACCCATCTTTCTCCTCTCTTATATATTATGTTCCTTATGTTCCAGAAAAAGTTTACTCTTTTCATAGTTTAGTATTTCTTTGTTTTATCACAGCAAATAGGAACCTCAAGTAATTTAAATAATCAGGCTAATGTCAAGATACTTCCCTGTTCCTAAAACCCACCCAGCCCTTTCCTCCCTTTGTATCGTTAGTAATGCCGCACTGCTTTCTGGGGTGCCACACTCCCTCTTCCCCTCACCACTCTGTGCTGCTACAATTTCTAGAAAATCTACTCATTCAATTTTTTAAAATAATTTTAATTATATGATTTAATTTTATAATTATAATTTAAAATTTAATAGTTAATTTACAATGTGTTAGTTTCTAGCATACAGCATAGTAATTCAGTTTTATATATATAATATATAGTATATATAATAATAACATATTATAATAAAATATAATAATATATTAATACAATACAATATTAATATATTAACACATATCAAATCTTAATGTAATTTTAATATATTGACATGATATATTAATTTATAATATATTATTAATATTAATCATTTAATATAAATACAATATTAATATAACATTAATATATTAACATATATTAATATATTATAATATATAATAATATTATATATGCTATATAATATATATTATATTATATGTATATTCCTTTTCTTACAGTCTTGTCTGAATAGCACTCCTTTCAGAATACCTTCTGAGTCCCTTATCTGGAGGCAATCTCTCCCTCTTCAGCATTTTCACAGCCCTGTATTTTATAGATCATAGCATTGTGCAGTAATTTGTAACTTTGTTTTATTTTCATGTTAGCAGATCGTACACAGACCTACATCACAAAGGTTAGCCACAATTAAACATCCTTCTTGGCACACTGGTATTGTACTTTTTGTCCGTGGTTGCTCACTGCCTCTGCTCTCACATTGAGGAAGACAAATTAAAAGTGCCATCCAGGGCTCTGTACGTGAAACTGTCCCGCCCTGAGCTCCTGCGGCTAGATGTGACCATTTCAGATTAGTTTTTCTTCATACTGTGGGCACAATCTTCTTGCCTTCTCTGTGAAATTGCTTTAGATATTCCCAGATGATAAAACCTGCTGTTGCTGGCCAAGCATTTTATTAATACCTCTACTATACTATTTATCACATTCTGATAGTCCCCAGAGTACACTATCCATCCTCCAATAAAGAGTAACTTCCCTGAGACTAGAGACATGTTTTATTCATCTTTGTATGATTCCTGGAATAGTGCATTGCCTATAAGAGATGCTCACTAGTTTTATTTGTTTAACTTTTAAAATCAACTGTCTTTGGGTATAATTTACATAGAATAAAATACTTCAATTTTAAGTGTACAGTGTGATGAGTTTTGATAAATGTACATACATTCACCCCTCAGTCAACATTTCCATCACCCACTGGTTTACCAAGGGAGGAGATAGATGGTGAAAAAACTTGGTGGTGAGGAGAAATTTGCCCACTGACATTACTTAGAATAGCCCATATGTAGTGGTAAAAAAAATCCAACTTATATTTTTTGATATGTTTTATTCCTGTTTTAAAATCTCTACAGACAATACATTCACTTTATTGCTGGGAATTGGGGTAGATCATGCCCACTGCCTGCCCTTGGCACAGCGCTGCCCTCACTCCTCTGCGTCCTCTGCAGGTCCTTCTTCCATCCTGACCCCAGGAAGCCACCTGTCTCCTTTCTGCAATAATAGATTATGTTTTTCATGTTCTACAACTGCATGTGAACTAAATGCTATAGCATATACTCTTTCGCTTCTGTCTTCTCTTATTCAGCCCGTTTTTGAGATGCATCCACATTCTTGTGTATTAGTAGTCGATTCCTTTTTATTACTGGGTAAGGATTCCATTGTATGAATACATCACAAATTTCTAACCATTCTCTTGTTGATGTGCTTTGGGGTTATTTCCATTTCTGTCTGTTAAAAATAAAGCTTCTATGAACATTCCAAGTTTTTTTGTAAATTTTCTTCCTAAGTGCACACTGAACTATAAAAACTGCCAAACAGTTTTTCTAAGTGGTTTGCAATTTTGTTTGTTCCTACAAGGAATGTATGAGAATTCCAATTGTTCTATATTCTTACTTTCAAAATTTTAGGCATTCTGGTGGATATAAACTTGTCTCGTTTAATTTAGTTATCTGATAATTAATGATGTGGATGGTTTTTCCACTTGCTTAATAGCCATTCCTTTATATTTTTTTTATGAGGTGTCTGCTCAACTGTGTTGCTAAATTTTTTTTAACTGGGCTGTATTTCTTCTTCTTATTGCATTTTAAGAATTCTTTATATATTTGGGACATGGGTCTCTTGCGTTTGTATGTGTATTGTAAACACGGTATCCTAGTTTGTGACTTGCTTGTGCATTTTCTTAATGATATCTTTCAAAGAGTAAAATTTTCATTTTGATGAATTCAAATGTTTTAAGTGTTTTATTCAAGTTTACTGCTTTTTGTGTCTAAGAAACGTTTGCCTAGCCAATGTTGAAAAGATTTTTCATCTATATTTTCATCGAGTAGTTTTATAATTTTACTGTTTATGTCCTTGCCACATTTAGCAATAATATTTGTCTATGGTATGACATAATAGCAAAGGTTAATTTTTGCTTCCTAAATTTCAGCATTATTTGTTAAAAATATAATCTTTCCCTCCTTTGAATTTCCTTGGCATCTGTGTCAAAAATCATTTGACCTATGTATGGGTCTAATTTGGACTTCCTTTGAAATATATGTCTATTTTTATGACATATCATCTAGACTTGTAGCTTTTTAGTGAGTCTTAAAATCTAGTAATGTACAGTCTCTAATTTAAATCTTATCTCTTCACAATTGCTTTTTATGTTTAAGGTCCTTTGTAATTCCATATAAAATTTCAAATTAACTTGACAGTTTATACAAGGAAAAAAACCATTGGGATTTTGACTGACATCTATAAAAGAGTGTGGGGAAATTTGACATCTTAACAATATTGAGTCATTTGATGTGTGAGCATGATTTATCTCTCCATTTATTTAGGTCTTTGATTTCTCTAATCAGTGTTTGCAATCACCAGTA
Organism: Camelus ferus; assembly: GCF_009834535.1. Classification (NCBI taxonomy): domain Eukaryota; kingdom Metazoa; phylum Chordata; class Mammalia; order Artiodactyla; family Camelidae; genus Camelus; species Camelus ferus. The sequence continues at coordinate 54,485,699 of NC_045703.1, read as the reverse complement.
TACAGCTCTCGCACATGATTTTTAAGCTTTATATTCATGCATTTCATGGTTTTAATTGCTATCATATATAGTGCTTTTAATTTTAACTTCCAGGTATTCATCGGCAGTGTCTAGAAATATGTTTGATTGTGAATATTGATCTTACAACCTGTGACCTTGCTCAACTCACTTATTGGGTCTAGGAAATTTTTGTAGGTTCTTTGGAATTTTTTATGTAGACAATTTCTCTTTTTTGGTGAATAGAGACATTTTATTTTCAATCTCTTTATCTTTTACTTCTGTTCCTTGACTTCCTGCACTAGCTATAACCGCCAGAATGATATTAAGTAGAAGCAGTAACAGTGGGCTGCTGTGTCTTTTTTCTGATCTTGGGGGTAAAACAACAAGTCTTTCATCATTAAGTATGATGTTAGCTACAGTTTTTTTTTTTCTTCTTAAGTGCCTTTTTTCCAAGTTGAGGAAATTCCCTTCCATCCTTAGTTTGCTGAGAGTTTGTTTTTGATCAGGAATGAATGTTCAGTTTTGACAAATGCATTTTCTCCTTCTCTTGAAACAAGCAAATAGTTTCAATTTTTCAGTGTGTTGATACGGTGCATTACATTGATTTTTTTAATGTTGCACCAGCCTGATATTCCCACTTGATTGTGATATATTTTAAAATATCTTTTAGGACTTGGTTAGTTAATATTTTGTGGAGGATTTGTGGGTTTATATTCACTGGGATATTGGCCTATAGTTTACTTTTCTTGTAATGACCTGGTCGGGTTTTGGTATGTGGGTAATGCCAACGTCATAAAGTGAGTTGGGAAATGCTCTTGTTTTTCTACTTACTGGAAGAGTTGGAATAGAATTGGCTTTTAGCAATACTTTAAAAACTGTATCTGAATTATTTTAGCATTTTGTGTGGTCTCTGGCATCTCTTCCTCCTGTGCTTTGTCCCAAGGGAGGAAGGGCTTTCCTCCATCTCAACTCATGGTGCCTGCCATTCCTTAGATTTTAGGTTAACTGGTAACTCTGTGACATCGGTTCTGTGATGACTTCAAGGGAAGTGTAATTGTCCAGATTATCTGGATTTTTCTTTTTATTAAGTGGGAGCTCTGTTTACTTTCTAGCTTTCTACCTCTATCATCTGTTTACAGCATAAAGGAAAGTCTGATTCCAGCTATTCCATCGTGACTGGAGGTAGAGCCCAGTAATTTTGTTATAAATTAATTACAAATAGATGCAAAGGGCCCTGAAACGTGGCTTTGTAAGGCACAGCTGTGGATTTCTGTAGATAGTTCAATCTTAATGGTGAGTTTCATTTTATGCTCAGATCAACTGTATATACACATAATGAAAATTTACTGGCATGTGTTTTTAAGTCAATCCAGCCTTCCCAGGGGACTGATGAAAAATAAAATAAATCCTATCAGCATTTTTACAATTCTTAAGGCAAAATCCATTATACTTTTAAAGAAAACAGGGAGTATGTTACAGTGGTCAAGGGACCAGAAGGGATAGAGATACCCCAAGAACTTCATATGTCCCAGGGCACAAATGTTCTGGAGGCGTAGTTTTCTAGGCATTGTTTTAGTCTAATTCTTGGATATCACAAGGGAGTTTCCTAGCAATGTGACCAGACGTATTACTCACAAGATAAGGCTCTGAAAGTCATGTGTCTGTGAAAAACTGGAACTGCTTGCAAATTTCACTCCACTTTGGATGGTCTTCTTTGTACAGGAAATACTTTGTTTTCATCTTTGAGCTTTGAGTAGGTTGTAAACAAGTCATTCTGAAGGTTGAATGCAGAGCTCTGGAGTCTTGTGCCAGCCCAGTGTTTTGCCTCTCTTCTTAGCCTGTGCTTTCTATCTCACCAAACAAGTACAGAGGCCTTTTTTAGCAGGGTCATTTCTCAGGGAAATATCTAAAAATCAAGAGTGAAATGGCTGCTTTAGTTGGTAAACTAATATTTTGCAACATCATAGATGCCAGTCTTCTTTACATTCCCAAGTCAAACTGTCTCTGTATACAGTCGACCCTCCCTATCCGTGGGCTTGGCATCCATGGATTCCACATCCATGGATTCTACCAACCACGGATTGAAAAATTTTCAGCACCGTGAACACGAAGGGCCGACTGCTCCACGCCTTTTTACACGAGGGACTTGTGCATCCACTCAAGTTTTGGTATCTGCAAGTCATCCTGGAACCAATCCTTGCAGACCCCGAGACAGGACCATATTCTCTCACCTGAACAATGAAGAACAACCATAATGTGGACTGAGCAGCATCCAGCACATTCTTTCTAATTTCCTGAAGGTACATTAAAGACATATATGCAAGCAGTTTGGATGCACAAGTCAGAACCACCACGTCTTTTGCCATTACTCAGAAGTGGGAGGTTTGGAACCAGACCATCACAAAGAACTTCAGAACTCCTGGGAGATATCAATAAAATGAGACATGCCATGTATAAAATATAATTATATAGCTGCCAGTGGTATTATTTGGAAAAGACAATAACCCATTTAATATTTTGAAATGGCTTGCCCAGACGGCATTCTTTGGAACATCCTGCACTTTTCTTGACCTCAGTCTCTAAGGTCTTCCAGCTTTTAAAAAAATTCTGTAATTCTTTAGACGTCCTAAGGAAATCAGCAAAGAATTCTCACTGTTGAAATGAGATTCGCTCAGAATTTCAAATTGCTGGTGCCAAATTCTTAACCAGTTAAAATGGATGCAATTTGTTCTTCACTGATCATTTCTTCTTATTCCATCTTTTTTTTAAAAAATACAACTCATTATCAGAGCATGGCTGCAGATTCAATTAGAGGGGGCCATTTCTTAACCTGTATCTTTTTCCTTGGGAATGTGCTACTAATGATAATGACCTACTTTTACAAACATTTAACAGTTACCTGTTGCAGCACAAAATCATTTGAGAAACAGAAATTTATAAACTAGACTGTGTAGTAACATAGAATAGAGTTTTAGTCAGAAGGCCTGGGTCAAACCTCAGGAATTAGTAGCTTTTTAACCATGAAAAGTGGTTCCTTAAATGATCTAATGCTGATTTTTTCATGGGCAGAATATTATCTGCTTTAGTTACTTCATGGAGTTCATAGAAAGATCAAATAAGATTATATCTATCTATCTATCTATCTATCTATCTATCTATCTATCATCTATCTAATCTCCCCTACCCACATTAGCAAGGCAACAGTTTCTAATTTTTCTAGAAATTTTATACCAACAATTTTGTTTATAGAAGTCATATATTGGTAATAAAGTGGACAAAAAGTGAAAATGCTGATAATGAATAATAACCATTTTCATGACACCTCCTTTGTACTCTGTGCATACAGTACCTTATTTAATCCCTACACCTGTCCATTTGGGGAGGAAACTGATGCTCAGAGATGCCTTTGCCCTAGTCACACACCCAGGGAGCCCAGCAGAGATAAAGTTCACGTTCTGTACATCACTGTGTTCCTCTCTTGCTTTCTGGCTGACAGAGCCAAAGGAGTGAGCAAGGAAATAAGGAACACAAGTGAGAGGCTTAGGTTTAAAAATAAGTTAACATTTCAACAATAAAAACCTGAGTCAATAGGTAACATGGAAAGGATTTCTTGTCCAAATCAATGAAAGGCTTACTGCAGGTGATTTATAATCTTAAAAATCTAGGATATATGTATCTGATACGAGCGAGGGGGACTTTTCAGAGCCTAAGCCACCTAAGTCACAGCATGCTCTGTATTAGGGCAAACTGGGTAAGGAGAAAGCTTAAAAGGCAAAAGCAACCCCCCCTTCCCCAAGAGCGCCCCCAGCCAAGGAGGGAGGCAGAGCCTGAACGCCCTCTCCAGAACACTCATCCTTCCAGCCCTGGGGCTAACGATCCCAAGGTTTTGGAGGAAAATGAAAAGAATTACTGTCCCAAGGGTATCAGAGTACTACAACTATTCAAACCGACAAGTCAGCAAGTAAAAATTTTGTTTGGACAATAGCAACTGTTGAAACTTGTGATAGACTTTTAACCTCAGTGGCAACCACAGAATAAATGAAATACATTAATAGAGGGTCTCATTAAATGAGCACTTTTAAGCTAATGATCAAGAAAAGGTTTGATGAATTTCTCAATTACTTTATTTAAGAGTAAATAAATATATATATATGCATGACTGGGACATTATGCTGTACACCAGAAATTGACACACTGTAACTGACTGTACTTCAATTAAATAAAAAGAGTAAATTAAGTGTGAGGCATGAAATTATATAAGCACTCATTGCTTAGCATGAATTTTAGGAATGATACTTGTAAAGATCAGACTTTATGTTAGATTTTAAATTAACTTTTCTATGTAAATTTAATTTTATATGTAGAGACAGTTTCCTTTTTTCACCAGTGCAGTTTGAAAAAGCCTGAATTTTAAAGTGAGTTCCAAGAAGAACGGTGAAACCTCAAGATGAGGGATTTGACATAAGCATGTTCTCAGGACCAGTACTGGTTTTCTTGTCCCGTAGAAAACATGTTCTGAAGCATTTTGTTTTGTTTGGTCTGATTTTTAGTATCTTATTGGAAGATAGTGTAGGATATGAGCTGTAAGAAGATATATATTCATTATCAAAAGAAAACTGCATTTTTTATTTATAATAATCTTTCTGACACCAATATATATATTCTGAAAAATTAATGCCTGGTCATAAACATGACCCCCAGTCTCTTTTTCTTATTCTCTCTCTCTCTGGCTTTCAGGTAGAGTGTTATTTGAGTAGGGGTAGAACAGTTACAAGCCTCTAGCCAGAGTTTCTTAAAGATGAAGTTGCTTTGGAGAAGTAGCTCATTGGTTTACTTTGCCATTGCTGTGATTTATTTCTTTACAGAGTCTTTCTGTGATACTGGATGATTTGGGGATGTAAAAAGACACTCTCAAGGATATACAGAATGGAATTTGGTGTGAGAAGACCCACTCTTATTCATGCTGTTGGGCAGGACCTGGTGTGATGGTGCTTGTTAGAATTCTGTCCCTGAGAGAAAAATAAAAAAAATACTCAGTAAGCTGTGTGGCCATGATGTAACTTCAAATCATCAGGATCATATATTTCATTTCTAAAATTTCTGGATGGTCTAAATCAGGGATCACTAACTCAAGTATTTAGAGGGGGCTCATTAGGTGACATTCAAGAGCCAGGCAAGCCTGATAGGGCAATGACAAACCTGAGAGTACCTTGGATGAGTAGTTCTATTTCTTTCTTTTTTCCTTTTGAAATTATTTACTATTTTTATTTATTTATTATTTTCTTTTTTAAATTTATTTTTTGTTAATGGGAATACTGGAAATTGAACCTGGGAATACTGGAGATTGAACCTAGGACCTCCAGGATCTTGTGCATGCTAAGCATGTACTGTACCACTGAGCTAAAACCATCCCCAATCATTTCTTTAAATTTAAAAAAAAAGCTAGACTTCTGTATTAGAATGGAAAATCTTCCAAATTTAAAATCTTGGCTCTATATTTGTATTAACTGTATAGATCATCAAAATGATATTATTCAGCTAGCATTGGCCTTTGGCTTCAATATACTGTGTCTCTAAAATGCTTGCTTCTAGATCTTACTGTAGAAATAGAGAGAGGGAGGGAAGCTAAGCAGCATGGGAGGAGTGTGTTTCTTATTCCTTCATTCATTATACATTTATAGAGAACCTACTATATTCTAAGCCCCAGTTCTACTCATTACATATACAGTTGTGAGCTAAACAAAGGCCCTGCCTTCATAGAGTTTACATTCTTGTGAATAGGAGTGGTGATACTGCTTTAAAAAAAGAGAAGTAAATATTGGAAAGAAATGCCATGGAGAGGACAAGTCCATAGACTTTTTGAGTGGTGTCAGAGTTTCTTCTTTCTTATCTCACAGACAAGAAAATGACGCCCATGGAGGTAAATGAATTACTCAAGGATGTGCCACGTTACTGGGGGAATCCAGGTGAGAACCCAGGGCTGTCTCTGTAGGCGTTACAGAGGGTTCCATGCTCTGTCTGATGCTCTGCTGTCACTGTTCAGAAATTCTTAATCATTTTACCTTTGAACTTGTGATTTGTAAGAGAAATGCATGGAGTGCATGCTGTTCCTTTGCCTCTTCATTTACACATAGCATGTGGTGTCCCTGAGCACAGACTTCTGGTAGACCCACGATGCATGGAGTTCAACAAGACTCAAAGCTAGGACAAGGTAAGCGTGTTAGGTCTATGGCTGGGTCACTGGGGATGGTGGTGGAGGAGTCTTGACAGCTCCAAGAGACTAGGCTTTCCATTCCAGTGAGAACTTGCTTTGAACACAAAACTCTTTGGCATTCTAAGAAAATACAAGTGAGCAAGGAATCTTATCACATCCTTTCTTAGTTATGTGATTTCCTTGTATTAGTCAACCACTTATGCTGAGCATGATGACACAAATGGAAAGGGAAAGACAGGACAACTCATAGCTCCTCTTCCTTTTGATCCTTCCTTTTGACCCATCAGTAACCTGAAGTTAGACAGTGTTGGTAGGATGTGTATCAAGACTTGAAATAAAAACAGTTGAGTTAATTCTGAGCAGCATTTCCACTGTCTGGTGAGAGTGAAATACACACATATGTAAAAAGTATGAAATATAAACTGTGATTTTAGTGATTTCTGCATATGAGTTAAGTGTCCTTGTATTTGTAAAAGGGCAAATTAGAACTCTCAATGCACGATATAACAGTAAATGGCAAAATTCATGCCAATCATTTAAAATGTTAATTTTTCTTTATTTGGCACAATATTAAATAGAAATAAAAACACCATGATGCAGAAAAAAAGGAAATAGCTTATGTCTTATCATCTTCAATGACTCTTTTTTTCCTGATTTTTTTTTTTACCAAGGTGCTCTGCATTTTCATTTTGCACCGGGTCCTGAAAATTTTGTTGCCTGCCCTATTAAACTTGGGTTAGAATCCGTTCTCCTAACTTCTAAGTCACAGCACCTCACTATGCTCTGGTTTGGTGTTTTAGATTTTAATGCTCATGATTATAAGCCTAGAGCAAGGAAACAAGGAAGGCTTGTTTAGATAGCTGTCACTTTACATAAGAATGATCATAACCATAATTTCAAGGTGAATATCAGTGCCTTGAAACTTGCCCATCTTTGGTCTGTTTGGGGCTTTTAATTCATTAGTGCCCTGCTCATGAGACAAAATGAAGTAGCGTAAAGTGACAAGCAGCACACGTAACAACTTATGTGAATTACTGCCTTTTTGGTTAGATTGTTGAAATGTGGTTATCTGACATTGAAATAAAAGAGCAGTTCTTTCTCAGCTGGGAATAAATGATGAGGATGTAGGGTGCAGTTTTCCAAAGAGAGAGGGGCTTTTCAAATAGCATACTGTCATTATTTTGGGAGAATCATTCTGAAGAATGATATTTGTCCCTTTTTCTTTTCATTTTCAAAGGGCTTAACATATAAACTTGCAAAGATTTTGAAAGGCATTTATATCTCTCAGGAGCATGCATAGGAACCTAGATGCAGTTTGGTACCTTGAACAATGTAAAGCACCAGCCCTGTGTGTTAGTTTGCTGCCATGAGGGGCTTAAACAGCAGTAATTAGTCGTCTCACAGTTCCAGAGGCTAGAATTCTAAGATCAAGATGTCATCAGAGTTGGTTCCTTCTAAGGACTGTGAGGAAGAATTTATTCCATGCCCCTTCCCCAGCTCCTGGTGGCTGACTGGCAACCTTTGGCATCTCTTTGCATGTAGAAGTCTCACCCTGGTCTCTGCTTTCATCTTCCCATAGTGCTCTCCCTGAGTGTGTATCTGTCTCCAAACTTCCCCATTTGATAAGGACACCAGTCATATTGGAATAGGACCAACCCTCATGACCTTGTTTTAGTTTGATTACTTATGTAAAATCCCAACTGCAAATAAGGTCATTTCTGAGATACTGTGGGTTAGAAACTCAATCTATAAATTTGGGGAAAGAGGACACAATTCAACCCATAAAACCCTGACATCCTGGTAAATATTAAACTTAGTCAGGACAAGGAGCCAAAATCTTCTGCGTCCATTCTCCATCTGGTTCCTGCTTAATGTTTAATTCTTCAGTGGAGACTGACATGTAGAGTACTCATGAGGCTGACATCACTGTGCTCCTGGTGATTGGGATCAGCAGAAGGACATGTCCTCTGCATCCCAAGACATTCGTTGCCTGAGCAGAAGGGCGTGTCCCTTCACCCCATCGCGTCAATAGTTCCATATATGCATGCCAGTGGTAATTCGTGGACAAGAAGGACGGTAAAGATGAGGCCTTTGTGTAGTCAGCAGTCACAATCACACTGTTTCCCTTTGGCATGTCACAAGGGCTTAGCCACTGGTGACTTTATTTTTCAAGGTTTGATTGAACACCTGATTGTCTTGTTTCTGTTAATCGTTTAAGTCTCCTAGTGGTCCGTGCTCCTGTGTGTGTGAGAGGGTATGTTTTAAAGGAGTCAGAAAGATGTGAACATGTTAGACAGGGGTGCCTTCTAGAAGACAAGAGAATTGATGCATAGCTAAATATCACCCCTATCACGTGCCATGGTTTGGATATCTGGCAATGTTTGAAACATGATGGACACTCAGGAATTTTTGTTGACTAAATCAGTAAGATGAACAAATGGAAGCTATATTTCCTACATAGTTTTTCAACTTCTTACTTCCTGATTTTTTCCCTCCTCTGGAGTCTGAATCATAGGAAGGCAGGAAGGGGTATTTTATTTGCTAGTTCGTGATCCACTGTCATCCCTGACCACGTTTACCCACAGTTCACATGCTTTTAATAAGGAGGGTTGATTCTTGCCATGCACAGCCGAGTTCACTAGATGTGGATTGCCTAACTTTCTCTTACTCTTGGAAATTCCTTTGACTTAGAGCCAATCATTATGCAGATGTGTTTGTGATCGGTTGTCACCAAGACTGATGACCTCTTTTCCATCCCATCATTTGTTGCCTAAGCCTTTTGCTGACTTTATACAGTAGGGCAGGTTCTTCACCAAACCCCACTTTTGGACATCTATTCCAAACTGACGAAAAAAGTCATAATTCTATTTTTCATTTGAGTTTGATGTTGTGGATGGGAAATAGTCATGATATTAAATGAGACGACCAGGATGAGAGTGAAGAGGGAAAGGCTGAGAAAGGGGCCAGGAGAGAAATCCTTGTGTATGCCTGAAGACACAGAATTCTTCTCTCAACAGATTCCCTGCCTTGGGACTTTGATGTCTCTTTCTGGAATATAAACACATTTGATTCAGTTGAGGCAAAATCTTGGTCACATCTTCTGCAAACTTGTAAAGCCATAAGAAACTTCCACTGCTTTCCATGACTGACATTCTCATAGCCCTCAGGGTCTTGAATGCCAGGGCTGAAAGTAATGGCTCAGAGGTATGGAGAACTTGTTCTGCATCAGGCACTGCACTGAACAATATTGACATGTATTATCTCATTTAATCCCCAAAAGAATGCAATGAAGTGAATACCACAGCTATTTCTATTTCACATGAAAGGAAACTGAGGAATGGTGAGGTCAAATAATTTGTCTAAAATCCATTGATGAATTAATGCAGAGTAGGGACTCACCCCTGAACATCTGGTGCGAGAACCCGTGCTCTGAATCATTGCATCAGCCTGCCTTCAAGTCTAAATTCTTCTGGAGGGTAAGGCTGCATCTCATTTCTCTTCTAATCTCCTGCCTCAGTCATTACAGAAACCAGAAAATGGTTTAAAAGATAAGTAAATGATTCAATAACTATTATTTAGTGCCCTGTATTTTAATTTTAAAGGGTCCGAGTGAAAATTTTTGAATATAAGGAGGGGGTTAATAAAGAAAAGCATGGACCCTGGAGGAAACTAGTATTCAGATTTTGAGAAAGGACCAGTTAAATAATCTATTAAGTTAATAGTTAGGTTTTTCAAATGTGCTCTTATTATCATTTTTATCCTGTATCAACAGCAGCTCTCCCAGACCTTTTTCTCATTAAGGTTCCCAATGTCATCTGTGTCCTCATAACCCTTAATGTTCACCCACAGATGGTCTTACATGGAAGGCTGCCCGTACATAAAATTTTCAGCCTCCCTCACAGCCACCTTAGGACTTATCTAGAGAGTTACCCATCCTTCTGACTTTCCTATATTTTTCTAAGGAAGAAATGTACTCATCCAATTCCAAGGCCTGCCCTTAATAAACATTGCATATGTCTATGACCTTTTTAAAATTAAGATGATAAAAACAATCATAAATTGTCAGTTGAATGGAAATTAAAAGAAATTCAGTGGCTTTGCTGAATGTGTCATATTTGTGTTTGCATCCTCAGCACAGGGTCTGGGCACAATGAGTATCCAATGCATGCTTTTTCAAACACATTGGAGTAGGACGGAGGAGGGACTCAGACTATTGCCTAAGGAGAATAGGCTATGAATCCCACTCCTGGGTACATATCCGGAGAAAACTCTATTTCGAAAAGATACATGCCCCGCAATGTTCACAGTAGCACTATTTACAATAGACAAGGCATGGGAGCAAACTAAACATTCATCAACAAATGGGTAAAGAAGTTGTGGTATATTTATACAATGGAATACTACTCAGCCACAAGAAAGAATGAAATAATGCCACTTGCAGCAACATGGATGGACCTAGAGATTGTCGTACTAAGTGAAGTAAGTCAGACAGAGAAAGACAAATATCACATGATACCACTTATATGGGGAATCTAAGATATGATACAAATGAACTCATTTACAAAACAGAAGCAGACACTCAGACATAGAAAACAAACTTACGGTTATCAAAGGGTAGTGGATAAATTAGGAGTCTCGGATTAGCAGATACAAACTACTATATATAAAATTGATAACGAGGTCCTACTGTATAGCACAGGGGACTCTATTCATTACTTTGTAATAAACTATAATGGAAAATATTATGAAGAAGCATATGTGTGTGTGTGTGTGTGTGTGTGTGTGTAAGTATGTAACTGAATCACTATGCTGTACACCAGAAACTAACACATTGTAAATCAACTATACTTCAACTAACAAAAAAGAAGACAGGCTATTTAACACAGCCAGAAACTCTAGGCAGTACAAAGAATGCTGGAGACCCTAGGGCTCTAAGTAGGGGAGGAGAGTGGAAAAGGTACTTGATATCAGTGCTTCTCTCTAAGTTTGGTCTCTGGCAGGTTGGGGGACCTATGGTGATGCTCTCCATGGATGCCGACAACTAGCCTCTGTTCTCTTGTTCAGATTTATTTTAAGGGGTCCTTAGAGATTCCAAGATGCCATCATTCTTACAGTGAAAGGAGAGGTAAAAAGATAATTAATGCATCTTAATCATTTAGAGCATCTCATAAGAGCTCTTTGATTTTCCAACTTGCATAAATATTTAGTACTTTTGACATATATCTCAGTACTTGACATATTTTGCACATATTGGGAATGTAGTGAGCAATGATAGTTTGTTAAGTGAACTCAAGAAAAAGTGTGTTTCTGAGAGATAAACTGAGACCAGAAACTATTATTCTGCAGTATAATCAACCACCTGAGTAATGCCATTTGATTTTCTCAGCACCCGGGGTGTGGGTACAAGAAACAAACAGATGGCTCGATTGACCCAAGGGAGAGGATTTGCTAGGGTTAGTGGGTTGAGACACCTAAGGTTTCTGATGAGAATGCAGAGGGAAACATTTGACCATGCTGGATAGGAAGTTAAACAAACGAGAAAAGCCATTATGGAAGGATCAGGGGCTGACGTGTGACACCATCAGAGAGAAGGTTTGATGAGAAAGGTGAATGCGTGGAGGACTAGGATTAGGAAGACATGGTCTCAGAATTAAATGTTCTGAAGAGGAAGAATTCAGAAAATGGATGAAGGGCCAATGTGGTTATGCATCCTTTGAGAAATGGAATTATTAAAGTCAGTTAAGATGTATCTGAACTCCTTGTGATTCCCTGCTGCACCATAGCTGACAGGTTAAAGTAGCCTGTGGAGACGTGCTTCTCTCTGACTCCAGTGCATCTCAGGTCATCCCTAAGCAGGATGCTTAAGAGCAATGAGGAAGAGAGACTGTCTCGGACTCAGTCCTGTGTTTTGGGTCCCAGAGCAGCCTCTTCCCCCCGCCTCGCCGCGCCTTATCGCCCCCTCCTCACTCCGACTCCAGTCCATGAGGAAGGAAGGAAGGGCAGAGTCTGGGGATGGGGGTGGCACCTATCTCTCAGGCTGCAGGTGTTTGGGGAGCTGCTCTGCCTGGGTCTTCAGATGCTGGAATTCCTCCCGAATGAAGTCAGCTGGGGCTTTGAGTATCTCCACAGCTGTCTTGTTCTCTGCCCGGAGCCACTCGAGCCCGGGCAGTGTACTGAAGGGCTTCCCAATTAGCACAGGGATTTTCTGTCCAAAGCAGGGGAGGTAGGGTGGGCTGTGAGGAAGGGCATCATTCATTTCAACATGCCACAGCTGCAGAATGACAGGGTTGAGATGACGTTCAGGCACTCTGGCGTCTGATGCCCCACTTGAAGCCAGGAACTTGGAGCTCATGTTCACTTTCCCTTCTGGGAAGATGTGCACCCCATCCCCGTGGTTGAGCTTCTCCAAAATGAAACCTCTTATAGGAACATATGCATTTGTGCTGGGCTTCGAACTGACTGCTCTCAGTGAGCCCATCCTTCTTGTCAATTCTGGTCTAGTCTCCCCAGACTATGCTGATCTTGAACAATGCCAGCTGGCCTGAGCTCTTGGAATCTGGGACATCTTTAGTCCTAATTCTTAGATGTTGAACGTAATCTCTGTTTAGAATCCACACATTTACTTTCCCCACCCACATTTTGACCTTAACTCTTCTCTCTGAACTTTGAGACTTTTTGCTTCCCTCTCTGTAGCAGATGACCTCGGAGATGTGGTCCCCTGCCCTTACAGACTGTTAACGTCCAACAAACTCCTTTGGTTTAGCTAAACGTTAGGCTCTTTTTTCCTTGAGCCTACTCCACTTAGTTGTTTTTCAAGACCTTATTTAACATCGCTCAGGGATCCATTTCTAAATGTACCTGCTCTTTTCACTCTTAGTTGGAAAGATCTGAGAAATGAGTCCACACTTAGAGTATTTTATCTCATCTTGTTTATTATTTACCTTACATAGGTCTAAAGGAAAGCATTTTTCTAAAATTATAGCAGCAACACCACCACTTAAACAAGCAGGATACACTTTTAAAGGCAGAAAGCTCTTTCCCTGTGTCCTCAAATCACAATAGCTAGAAATCTAAGGGTGAGGAAGAAGGCCGTATGTGCCTTTTCCTTGGCTATTTCAGAGCAAGATCAGACTAGCCCAGACAAAGAATTTGTCTGGCAAATAATATTTCTTCTCCAACACAGTAGCTCAGAATATCTAATAAGGATGTTCATGGGTGATTTCTCTTCCTTGAAAATTGCTGTTTAATCTTGCTGACTTTTCTTGGATGAAACATGTCCAGCAGTGGGAAATCTCCTACAGTTTTCTTAATGTGTGCTTTCCCCTTCTGATACGATTCTCATGTACCTCAAAATGAAGAGCAAGGGGACTGTGCTATCAGAGAAAGACACTGACTTTGGAACAATGCCTGGGACCCCCCAGCAGGCACTCAGCAACCCAGAGTCAGCAGCTCTCATCCATGTCTTAAGAGACAGCTGGGTTAGTGAAGTGGGAAGTATTTTGTTCTCTAAGCAAAAAGCTTCAGGGCATGGAGGTTTGGGAATCTGTGAGGTTATTTTGCATGTTCAGAATTAGTTGCTTTCACTTTCACAGGAATTAAATTTTTATTCTATCATAGTGCATTTGTTTTGAAGATTTTGTCTTTTTTTTTTTAAACCTGTTTTTTTCTGTTGTTGTTAGGTCCTGATTTAAAATTGTTTTTATTCCAAACCAAGTAAAAGTCTTTGTTTGTTCAACTTTTTCTATGCCACCAGAAAAACAATACTTCCGATTTATGGACAGTGGGCCAAACTCCACACCAGTGTTTCTTTGCAAGGACACATCTACTGATAACTAGTTTTTAAGGATGAGACTCAGGTCTCTGGTCCATGCACTAGAAAAATGCAATGTCCTCTGGCACAGCGCACACACAAAGATAGCCTTCCCAGTGTACATGAGTGCAAGAAATGAGGTTGCCCCTGCCTTCTCTCATACTTCCACCTCCATGGTCCACTCACAACACAGAATCCTCAATTTGACATGAGCTGCAGCATTTACATAGATGTATTATTTCTCTGGACCACCTTAATCAAAAATGTCTTTGATAAAATGCTAACTCCTACAGATACATCAAAATAAAGTACATGCCACAGAGTTAACTTGGGAAACATTAATTCCCGGCAAAATAGTGTGATAGTATGGGAAATAATGTCTTTTTTTTTGAAATTCACAATACATATTAATAAATTAAAACCTCTGAAAAGTCCTAGAGCAAAGAAATGTCTTTCACATTTTAGTCCAGTGTCTCTCGAACTTTTTTAAAAATATGATCCTTCTATATATAATGTACTAAACATGTTGATGGTCTTCAGAGTCACCACCTACTCCTCTTTCTGACTTCCTTGTTTCTAATAACCTTTCTCCTCATTGCCAAGGTGCAGAATATCAGTGTGGATTTATCCCTTCCCCGTCAAACCCTATGCTCAAACAGTCATCAACTCCTACCAATACTGGCTAGTAAGCACCATAGCATGGACTAAGTATGTGCTCATTCAGTGTCTCCAGATGTGTTTTCTCTTTTTGTTCTCCTTCCCACTATATTCTGGCTGTATTGAACTACTTTTTCTGCAACACTCTACTTTGACCATGTTCTTCCCACTGGTTAAAAAGTGTTCCTTACTCTGGAGAACTTACCCACTTCCAGCTTCCCAGTGGCCAAATGACCTGTTCTTGAAGGTAGATTTCAAAAGCTGCTTCTGGGAGGTTTTCAGTCTTCTCTGATCTGCAGTTATTTTCCTCTTTCCAAGTTAAATAAAATCTCTATCTCTTTTGACCTTTAGTTTTATTTCTCTCTTTCATTACTCTACCGTATGTTTTCCCCTTCTAGTAAATAAAAGTTTCTTGAGGGAAAGCTTTGAGTCTGGTTTATCTTATTATCCCCTAAGAAATAAGAAAGGGAGAACTAATATTTCTCACATATACCCCTGCCCCAGGGCTTTAGCACTTTCTATCCCTTGTGCCTCAAATATTCTTCTCCCAATATCTTCATGGCTCTTCAGCTCACTTGCTTTAAGTCTCTAGTTAAGTATCAACTCACAAAGAAAACTTCTCCCCTTTCTTATCCTGCTGTCCTCTTGCCTTTGTTTTTCTTCATAA
This sequence comes from Camelus ferus, assembly GCF_009834535.1. NCBI lineage: Eukaryota > Metazoa > Chordata > Mammalia > Artiodactyla > Camelidae > Camelus > Camelus ferus. The sequence continues at coordinate 54,470,351 of NC_045703.1, read as the reverse complement.
GACTCATCCCTAGATAATATGTATAAAGATAAAAAGATATCTTTTTCTTTTTCTGTCTAATGATTACTCTATTTCAAGTACCTTGAATTAGATTAATTTGTTGAATGAATGAATGAATTCAATTCCTGAGCCTCAATCATTGCATCTTTAATGATAGACAGTTACACTTACTTGTAAGAGTTTTGGGAGAATAAATGAGGTAACAGGAACACATCATGTAACACAGCATCTGACACATTGTCGCACATAGCAAATGATAGCTATTATCATCATTACCATTATTATTTTGTTAGTGCATACTGTTTGGGATTCTTGCCCTTTGCCCTTAGACTGTAAGTTCTCTGTGTGCAGTAACTCTGGATCATTAGTCTTTGCACATCAGAGAGGGGTATTCAGTAAATAACTGTTGAATGTGTAAGTGTAGAATAATGTCTAGGATTACAGTTTCTTCACTTATAACATAATGGAATTAAAATCTCCCAAGTCTTTTCAGACAGTGCCTTTTCACTAAACAACTGGTTAAAAACCCCATGTCCTGATAGATCAGGGGCAGAGGTTAGAGTACACAGGCTGCTCCTTCTAGTGATGTATTCCTCAAATCTTCACAATGTCCTCAGTGCGAGACAGACATGTGCCTCCTGGATTTGACATTTTCCAGAGCCCCTAACTATCATCTTATTCTCTTCTATATAAAGACACATATATATTTCTTCTCCATTTCCTTTCAATTGAACTTGGTTCTTCTTTCTGCCTTTCTGGATCCCACCCCTAATGTATTCTTATGATCAATCAACCAAGTTTTTATAAGCTGCTGAAGTCCTGGTGTCATTTGTTGGGAATTGTGCTGTACAGTGTTTCTGAGAAGTTCTGTGGCAACCGGGGCTCATTACAGCATTTTAAATTAGGTATCCTGAGTGTGAGAACAAAAAGCAGGGCTAGGATTCTGTCTGTGCTCGGCCTAAATTTCTACACATCTCTTTGAGCAAGCATGTACTCCCCTCTGCTATAATTTCAGTGAACTTTCTGCTGGTTCCTGCAGATCCTACATTCTGTCTGGCTGACTAATGATATATTCCCTTTCTTCTTGAGCCATCCTATGATTTCATCACATAAATAGTAGCTTGGTTTCTTTCCTTGAATACTTGGAATACTACCTTTTATTTCGATTGCCTCAGACATCAGTAGCATGAGATCTGAGTCATAATTTATTTGACCCGTTTGAGGGCAGGAAAGCTGAGGCACATTTCTGATGAGAAGAAGGTTTGCTTCTAAGAAAATACGTTATTCTAAAACTAGCTACAAACCTTGTCATTGTTTCAGAATGACATGAGGGGTCAAGACAGCAACCCCAAATGCCTACATGCACCTAACAGGCCAGCCATGTTTGGCTTTGGACAGTTATTGCCAAGCTGAACCATATACACCTGGTTTTGTCAACACTTCTGATTTTTCAAGAGAAAGTATAAATCCCGGTTTTAATGTGAATTTTTTCTAGTTTTCAAAGATTGACAATGAATTAAGTTGAAAATAACAACAACAATATTTAAGTGCTACACAAAATACATCTGTGACCAAAGGCTATTAGTTTATAATCCGTACATCCCTCAGTTTTGCCATTTTTAAATGAAATTATCAAACAGGATATCATCACTTTCTCTTCAGTGTTCGTGGATAAGTACATCTCTCAGAACAATGTTATGATAGAATGTTCTCTAAATATCCTTCCATTTCCTTGAGAATCTAAAAGTCAGTAAAACGTACATCATTTGTCTGCTATGTTCAAGACAATGTGGGAGATAAAAAGCCATCTAAGGCATCATCCCTCCCTTTCCTTAAGGAAGTAATTGTTCAGTTTGGAGAAGTAAACGTTGTACATTCCTTCCCATAAAGTGACAGTCCTCCAAAACATGACAAACGTAAACACCAAGGAAATATTTCTATAAACTATAAGAATTTCTAAGAATTCAAAGGGGGTATGGAAGATAAATATGAGGCTGTGTTGGTCAGAGTAAGCCTTACAAAGTAGAAATCATGGATTAGCCATGAAAAAGAGGATAGGAGCAGTATATTCCAGGGAAGCAGCAAAACTGCACATCTGGGATTGCATACAGCATTATCTGTGAGCAAAGGAGAAAACCGGCCCACTGGGGGCTAAGGGCTTATGCTGAGGAGCAAGGGGTGAAACGTATTTATTCCAAATCTAGCAAATACAGACACATGCACATATAACTTTTGAAAATGTCAATTAAGGGGACAAAATATTCGGGCAGTGCAGTTGTGTCTATGAAGGTGGATGTATCAGCCTATCGTAGGCTATTCCCACCTGTTACCTCAATCTGAATTAATTTCTTTTGCTTTGATTCTGTGCTCACCAAGTAATCCTTAATCTCACTTGACATTCCTGTGAGTTTACGAGATTGACCTTGAGAGATAATACCTAGGTCACAGATACTTTTGATCCAACTGTTTTAACCCAGCTCATTCTGTTCTTTGCTCCAAAGAAATACCTATCTACTATTATATACACATATATTATATTTTATCTTAATTACTTATGTATATCATCAACTGTATACAGTTGTGTATATACATATACACATACACACAGAGATATACATATATAGTTAATGATATATATTTATGTGTATATACATATTTAATAGTGTGCCTATACACACTTTAATGGTAAATTTTTGCCAAATACTATTTTTCAGATAAAAGTTCATTAAGCTAACTTAGTTTATTGTTGGTTTCCCTCTAAAGAGCAATCAAGCCATTTTAAATTATTTTTTTCCATTTTTATCTTACTAAAATTATTTCCAGTAGGATCAGTAAATTTTACTATGGATTTGATTTGATCACTTTTGAAATCCACATTAAGTTTTATGTAGTATAAGTTCTTCCATTTAGAATTTTCCATTTTATGGCTATTATTTCTCCAAGTCTGATTTTCTGAGGTCAAAGTTACTGCTATAACTTTTGCTAAGATGTTTCAGTTTTCTATAAATACTTGGACAATAAAAAAATTTATAGGCCAGTCTAACTCTTTATATTTTTATTGTATGTTATTTCCAATAAGTCTATTTTTGGATTCAATAATACTGATTATGAATTGGACAAGAGACTATTAGTTTATTTCTTAGTAGGTCTATGAGATGATGGTGAGCAGTTTTTTCCAGACATTTCATGATTAGATATTTTAAAAATTTTAAAATTCTATTATTAATTTATTCCATGAGCTTCTGACCACACTGTATACTATATACTCACCGTCCCTGTCCCTGGTGGAATAAAAAACAAAAAACAGGGTCAAAGTAAGGGCATCAAAGGGTATCACTCGATATCCAGTTATTTGAGGCTTCCTGGGACTTTTTGATTTTATATAATTGTCTTTTGAGATTGGGTTCATTTATACAAGTATTTACTAAGAACTGACTATGTGTCAGACATACCACTGTGCAAACAGAGAGCATGTTCCCACATACCTGTACTTGTAGACTCACAGTCCAGTGGGGAAGACAATCCAATGATTAGTTCCCATAATGTATGGTGAGTGTATTATGGTAAGAAAAATGCTGGGTGCCATGCGAGTGCAAAATCTAACATAAGCTGAGAGCCAGGGAGACCCTTCTAAAAAGTAATATTTTGGCTGAGCCCTGGAAGATGAACAGCAGTTAGCCAGAAGGAAAGGAAGGGGGATATAGAGGGAGGAACAGCATTCCAAGGAGTTCTGACACTTGAGCATAAGGGTCGGAGGAGAGAGGGTCAGGGTGTGAGGTAGGAGAGAGAGGGAGAGATCACATAGTACAGAGTTTTGTAAGCTATTTTAGAGTTTAAAGCTCATCTAAAACATTCTTGGAATGAATCCATTAAAATCTTTTAAGGAAAAAGAGGCAACATGATGGACTCGGAGAACAGTGTGGAGCATGGGTTAAAGGATACAAGGCTGGAAGCAGAGAAGCCAGTTAGGACTGACGGCCATTGTGAGGCAGAGAGATGATGTTGGCTAGGCTAGGAGAGTGGTAGTGAGAATGGAACGAGGTAGATAGATTTGAATATTGAGGAGGTAAAATCGATCGGGTAGTTGACTAGCTGCAGTGGGAATGGTATAGTGAGGGAGGGAAAATGTCAAGAGTTGAGTTCCACGTGTTGACCTTGCACCAGTAAAAAGTCAATGGAGAGACTTGCTCATGTCGGAATCTCTAGAAATATTTAGTTTGGGACATAATGTAACAAGTTCAGATTTAGAGATGCTTGGTTCCAAGTGCCCATGAGATATCCAAGTGTTCACATTCAGCAGATAGTTGGGAATAAGGCTGTGTAACTCCTGAAGGAGCAGAAGGGAGACACTGAGAGTAATCAGCATGACTGGTGATTAAAGCCTTGGGCCTGGAGAAGGATGCTTTGGGGCAGTGATTATAGTAGGAAAGGTCTTGGGTTCATGGCAGAACTCTCAGGAGCACCAGGACCTGAAGGAGGAAGAGCAGTAGATTGACTCTACAAAGGATGCTGAAGCGTGAAGAGAGACAGGAAGACAACCAGGAGAGAGGGATGCCAGGGGAACCAAAGAGTGATAAAAGTACCAAATTCTGCAGAAAAGGGCAAGCGAGATGGAGGTCTTAAATTGCTCACTGGAGTTAATAACATGTTGGTAATGGATTTTAGTGGAGCAGGAAACCAGATTGAGGGGTGGGTGGGGAATGAGGAGGTAAAAACAATGAATTCAATGAGTTTGTTTGCAAAGAAGTAGGAAAGAAATAGAACCGTAGCTGGAGGGGAAAGGTAGGGAAGAAAAAAGTATGTTTGTTGCTGGAAGAGACATGGACGTATTTAAATGATGATGTAATGAAGTCCATCGAGACAGAGACGATGACGTCATGGAAGAGAAAAGAGCATAAACAGATGGAGAGATCGGGGCCTGCAAAGCAGGAAGCGTCGAGAAGGAGAGCACGGTGGTGGGGTGACCCTTAAATTTTAAAGAAACAAACAAACATAAATAAATAAAACCATATCACCTTTCTTCATAGACCCCTGAAATCCAGCTTGGCATTTTTTTTTTTTTTTTTTTTTTTTTTTTTGGCCTCTGTGCTCAGAAATCCCTAACCGTGCCTTTCTTCTATTTTGGAGATACTGCGTTCTGACTAGAGCCTGGTTTCTCCCCTTGCAGTCATCGTTCTCTGTCTTAAATTCTGCCTCCTTTCCCCCGTGAATTCATAAAGGTGTCACATCTCTGGGCTTTTTAGTAAGAAGAAGGTAGCTTTTGGGGTCCGACGGCTGTGGATTTATATCTGACCTCATCACTCGTTCTTGCAGTTTCACTTTGGACAATAACCTAAACTCTTGGAGACCTGCTTTCTTATCCTTAAAAATGGATACACTTTTTTTGAAAATTAAATGACAGATCACTGTGGGCTCTTAAGTGAATTCATTTTCCTGGTTTTCCCTTATAAAGAGTTATTCCCCTTCAGTTGGCAATCACCTGTGTGATTTACAAAAGCATTTCTAAGTTTCTCATTCAGTCTAGCCTCATTGTTATTTTATTTGTATGCTGCTTTCTTCCTCACTGCATTGGTCGCCCTAAAAGTCCCAACATTGTAGCCAACTCTTACCATCCTTTAAATCAAACTTCTTGTGATAGGAAGGAAGAAAGTCTTGGGTAGGGAAGGATGAGTTAGGGCAAAGTCATTTCTAATCTTCAATCTATATGCTTATAATATAGCAAAGAATCAGAAAATAGCATAGGATAGAAAGAAACAAATGTTCAATCTTGGCTTTACTGCCAGAGGACACTATTGACTATCTTAATCTATATTGATCAATTCTCTTATTTTTAAAAAAATTTACAAAACAAGCACTACAAGTCCTTAGCAAGGATTGCAGAATCCAGTGAACTGGAAAAAAAAATTCAAACTCTTAAAATAACTGTGAACGAAGATAACTTTGTTTCTGTGCAAATATGTTTATTTCTGAGATAGACAGTAAAAGTTGGGAGCAGCCAAAGACCTCTTAGCATCAACAAATATCCCAGAGACAGCCATTGGCTTTTCATGTGGTCTGGATCAAATCTTGTTTTCAATGAGAGCTCTGTCTTGTAGGAATTTTGTACATAACGGTGTGCTATGAGATGTTAAAAGCTGTATATAAAACTTGCCTTTAAAAGTTATTTGATAGGAACAAAATTAACCACTCCTCCTCATTTTAAAACCTCTGATTCATTTGCGGATGTACCAGATCATCTGTCAATACCCACCTCATGGCATAATTCTTTTTGGCCATTAAACCATGTTTCTGTGTAATTTTAAAAGGTGGTTTTCAATAGCAGCATATGTAATATTTCAACTCCTGGGCTGTGGGCTGGGTACTTGGCTGTTCATGGTTGAGTCTCTACTGAAATCGAAGCGAAGTCTAAAGCCTAGACTATCCCTCTGACCATTTGGAGGTCCTCAAAGGGACTGGAGTGCAGATACTTTTAAGGAAAGTTACTACTCCGACTCAAGATAAATGCGGAGTTGAGAATAGGAGGGAGAAATTAAATCCTGGGAACTCAAAAAAGAAAATGCAGGAAAAGGAGCTGCAGTACATGACACTACAGAGTTTTTCAAGCAGTTTTTATTTAAAATAAAATAACATGCAAAATGCAACTTATTTTTTTTGATACATAGGTGTAGGGAAGCATTTTGTTTTGGAGGTGGGGGGTTGGCTTCTCCTCGCTCCCTCTAGAGCTGTGAACTCCCTCTAACTTGGAGACTAGTCTCCTCTCACTACATCTCATTTCCAAACTTCATGAAAAACGAGGTGTCAGACACCAAAGTGATTTCAATTTGGCTAACAGTTCAAGAAACTAAACCACTGATTGCTTTGTAAAAGTCTCTGTCCTAAACAGAGTAATTGAACGCTATACAACTATTTCAGAGGAGAAAATTCAGCTGATGGCTTTAAAAGTAGTAGGAAAGTCCTTAAACTGGCCAGACTCAGTGCCTGCCTTCCTCAAGCTGCCCCGCACATGCTGCCCCGTGGGGTTCTTTCAGGAGACCCAGGCTCCGTTTCCCATTTCAGTTCTGATTTGTACTTGCAAATATCTGTTTTCTTCTTCCTTGATTTTCTCCACACCTATTGACTCAAAGAGCTATTTTGGACTCAAATAATGGAAAAGTAATCTTGGCAAGACAAAGAAGCTGCAAAAGGAATGAGAGATTTTGAAATGCTACTGAAAGCAAGTATCTTTTTAAAAATACGGTTTTAAACGAGGGTAGACTTGTAGTTCATAAGTCAACTTGGGGTTTTCAGGACTCTTAAAATCTGGGTGAGTTTGCCTTGAATGACCTCCCAAGATTTCTATGAATTTCTGGGAAGATATTTGTACCATCTCATGACGACTTCTGGTTTTGAATTTTTTCTCTACCGAATTAATATTTTCAGCTTTGCTTCTTACAATTGAAATTTATCTCTACAGTGGTGGCTCCCAAAGATGCATGAGGTCACTATTTCTGATTTCTACAACACATCTACTCACAGTCTTTCTCATGCACAGAATACTTTACTCAAAGTTTACTTTATTCAAAATTGGAGATTTATATTTTAGGAGCAGAAAAAATGTACATAACGGAGACTGTTAAACATCTCCGTTATTAAAGATCCCACAGCCAAACTCCTGTGTTTCTTGATTAGCTTTTCTTCCTTCTTGCCACCCTACCATCTCCTTTTGACTCTTCTGCTCTCTCTAAGGAGAAAAATCAGTCCTCCCATTTTATGTGTTTCCAGCCTTCATTACATTTGCAAATCCAACTATTCAATGAAAAATTTGAAATTTCCACTTAGTTTTTTTAGATACCATCTTTTTTTCTAGGTACTTTTGTGAAAAACAGGATGTGAAGTAGGTTGGGGAGTATGGGGATCTATACCCCTTACACCCAATAACATTGTGTTAGTTGTGATATTATTCTCTCCATCATGGTCCTCCCCATACTCTCAATTCCAGCCACGTTGGCTTTTTTGATGTCCACTCAACTCACTACAGTAGACAGAAGAATGGTTCCCATGGGATATTTAGCAGTGTGCTAATTAATTTCCAAATATTTGAAACTGGAAAATATTTTATTATTATTGATCTCTAATTTAATTCTAGGTGGCCAGAAAACATTCTTAGCAAGATTTTAAACTTTTGAAGTATATTAATACTTACTTTATAACACAGAATGTGGCTCTTCTTTGTAAGCATTGTATGTGCAGTTAAAAGGAATGTGTATTTTGCAATTATTGAATGATGTGTTCTGTAAATGTTAATTAGGTCACTGATAATCATGTTGTTTAAATCTTCTATATCCTTAAAAAAAACCCTTCGATACCCTTAATGATTTCTTGTTCAGTTGTTTAATCAGTCTCTAAGGGAGACTTACTAAAATCTCCGTCTGTGATGGTGGGTTTGGCTATTCCTCCCTTTAGTTCTGTCAGTTATTTCCTTCATGTGTTTTGAAGATTTGTTATTGGGAATCTACAGCACTGTGATGGTTGTTTTTTTCCTGATGAATCGGTCACTTGTTATTTGAAATGTCTCTCCTTATTGCTGATAAAATTTCTTTTTTTGAAGCCTCTTTTGTCTGACATTATTCTAGCTATGTAGCTTTCTTGTCTTACTGTTTTTATGGCGTATCTTTCTCCATTCTTTTATTTTCAACTTCTCTATTTCTTTACACTTGAAACACTCTTCTTGCACAAAAAAAGGATTGGGTTTGATTTTTTAAAAATCCGCTGACAATATCTCTGTTAATTAGAGTTTTTATTTCAATTTAATTTAATTCAATTCAGGTTTTATATAGTTGAATCTATGTCTAATGGTTTTCTGTATGTTTCCTAGTGTGCCGTTTTTCTTTAATTCTGCCTCTTGTCCTTTTTGGAATAGTTGTTGCATTTAATGAAATTATATCTTATTTTCCCTTGTTGGTTATTAAAGTATTTCTTTGCATTATTTATATATTTCTATAGGCTGTTGTAAGGATCATAATATGCATTCCTAACAACACATATAGAGTTGATGTACTACTTTACATGAAATGTAATAACCTCTGTCATGGTGTAATTTATTTTACCCCCATTATTTGTGTGAGTTTTTCACACACGTTATATCCACAAACATTATGTACCTCACAATATTCTATTACGTTTTTTTCTGTTAACAGTCATATACCTTTAAAGAAAATAGAAAAGAAAAATTACAATCTTTTATATTTACCCACATATTTGCCATTTCCCAGGCTTTTTGTTCCTTCATGTGGAGACAAGTTTCCACATGATGTCATTTCCCTTCAGCTAAAGAACCTCCCTTTTACATTTCTTGTAAGTAAGCTCTGAGAGCAATGAATTTTCTTACTTTTGTATCGTATGCAATAGCCTTTATTTTGTATTCATTTTTGAAGAGTATCTTCTTTGATGTATAATTCTGGGTTAACAAATATTTTTTTCTTTAGGCACTTTGAAGGTGACATTTAATTGTATCTGGCCTCCATTATGGCTCTCGAGATATAAACTGGGATTCACATCTTGGTTCCTGATATGCAATGTGCCATTACTCCCTGTTTCCCCAACTTCCTTCAAATTTTTTAATCTTTTGTTTTCAGCAGTTTAACTATGATGTATCAAGAAGTGTGTGTGTGTGTGTGTCTGTGTTTTTTTACTTTGCTTGGAGTCCACTGAGCTTCTTTGATCTCTACGTCAATTTTTCTGACCAAATTTAGAGAAGCTTTGGTAATTTTTTTTTTTTAAGTTTTCCCAATTCTCTCCTTTTCCTTCTCTCCTTCTGGGACTCTAACCACTTGTATATTAGAGTTTTCATATTGTCCTACAGTCAAGGGGCTCCATACATTTTTGTTGTTGTTGATCCTTTATTTTTTTTTCTTGAGATTGGATAATTTTTACTGTTCTATCTTCAAGTTCACTTGTTCTCTCTTCAACCATCTCTACTCTGCTGGTAAGCCTACCCAGTGAATTTTTTGTGTTAGGTATTAAATTTTCTAGGTTTAGAACTTCCATTGTGCTCTTTATATTTTCATTTTATTGATGAGATGCCCTCTAAGCTCATTTATCATAGCCACAAAGGGTTTGAAAATGTTTGTAATTGCTCTCTTAAGGCTATGCTTTTTTGAAAAGTTTCAGTTGTCTCAGAGTTTGTTTTATTAACTGCTTAATCTTCTCTCTTAAGAGTACATTTTCATTTCTTTATCTGTTTAGTAATTTTTAGTGAATAGGTTTTTCATTAGTTTGCTAGGACTGCCATAACAAAACACCATAAACTTGGCGGCTTAAGCAAGAGAAACTTAATTTTCTTACAGTTTTAGGGGGAAGAAGTTGAAGAGCAAGATTTCAGAAAGTTTGCTATCTCCTGAAGCATCTCTCCTTGGCTTGCAGGTAGTCACCTCCGTGCTGTGTCCTCACGTGGTCTCCCCTTCATCCCAGTGGTCTGCATCCCGATCTTCTCTCCTTATAATGACACCAGTCACACAGGATTAGGTCTCACCCTAATGAACCCATTTTAAGTTAACTGCTTCTTTAAAGGCCCTGTCTCCAAATACAGTCACATTCTGAGGTACAAATACAGGGGACACAACTCATCCCGTAACAATGGATATCATGAAAAATATGTCTTAGAAATCTTAATTTTGTGATATCTAATTCTAAAAAAAAGTTTATTATTTTTTGCTTGTTTTAAAAAGCAGTCATCTTGGCTGGAAACAAAACCAAACTCTCTCTCCTGAAGTGAAAAGCAGCTGAAATCTTCTCTCAGCTCGTGGTGGTTGTTGTTTTGTCTTCCAGCTATTGTTTTTGCTGAACTCCTTGAAGTCTTCCTTAAACACAAATAAATAAGGAGTCAGCCATAGGATCAAAGGGTGTTTGTGCTCAGATCCTAGGGTGTCCTCTCCTGTAATTCTCTCCTTTTTGGAATTACCCTCACATTTTCCAGCTCATCTGGCATCCCTGAATCCTGCATTTTGACCCTTTAAACCAGGTAAACCGAGGCTTTCTGCTCCAATTCCAGATATCCCTGTACTGTGTAGACAGGAGAGTCTCCTCAGGTGAAAAATCATATAAATACAGACCTCGTCTGGTAAAATTCCATTCTCTCATGGTTCAACTTCCTTCCAGTTTCTAATTTTATTTGCTCTACAATCCCTTCAATCATTTATTTTTTAAAATACTTTATCCAGAGGATATAACTTTTTTCTGGGGGGAACTTGGTCTGATACAAGTTACTAGTCTATTACCAAAATTAAAAAATAAGTTTTATGTACAACAAAGTCCTACTGTATAGCATAGAGAACTGTATTCAATACCTTATAATAGCCTGTAATGAAAAACAATATGGAAAGGAATAAGGAATATATATATATATATATACATATACATACATAAATGAATCACTAAACTGTACACAGAAATTAACACAACACTGTAAATTGACTATACTTCAGTAAAAGAATTTAAAAATGAAAAAATAAGTTTTGAACTTCTTGAGTTGTTTGTATACATCCTTGATACGGAGACAAGACACAAAATAAGCATATCTTATTTAAAATCCGATGATATTAATCCACGTACCATGTTAGAAACATTGCACTGAAGTGATATGCACTTTAGGGTCCTCAAAAATAAGAAAAACTGCATGACAACTATAACACAGAAACAAGGGGCAGTAAAGGAAAAAAACGAGTTAAGATAAAAGACGAGATCAAGGCAAATGTGCAAATGATGGAGGCTCAGATAAAATAAGGAATGCAGGGAAACCCCAAATGCAGTGGCAAAACCAAAGTTTATGCATTTGAGGCAGTAAAGATAAAAATTGAGAATACAGGAAAAGAAATCTGTAATTGCTATGGTCTGAATGCCTCTCCTCAAAATTCATGGGTTGAATCCCAACCCCCAAAGGTCATGGCGTTAGGAGGTGAAGTCTTTGGAAGGTTATTAGGTTATGATGGCAGAGCTCTCAGGAATGGGATGTGCCTTCATAAAAGAGAGATCTCTCATCTCTTCTGCCATGTGAGGATGTTCCAAGAACTCTGCATCCTGGAAGAGGGCCTTCACGCAATCATGCTGGCACCCTGATCTCAGCCTCCAGAACTGTGAGCAATCAATTTCTGTTGTTTATAAGCCACTCCCTGTGTGGTATTTTGTGATAGCTGCCTGAACAGACTTAACTGAGTAATGTAATTTAGAAGATCAGTTTGAAGCGTCCTCAGATGGCCAATGCTGTTGCAAACAGTGACAGGAGATGACAATCACGGGGGAAGGAGTGATGCATGATTAGAATCTGTTTGTTGTAAAGAAAGAAAGGTAGCTGACTGGAATAAAAGCAATAATCAAAAATACAAGAGAACGTGCACAGAAGAAGAACTTGGGACTACAAGTCAGAGCTTTCCCCTTACCACACGTGCGGCACTATTGCAGGCTCTGGGCGTAGAGCAATGAAGCATACAGGAGGGTCCCTGCCTGACAGATCTTCTGTTCTCATGGAGATGAAAATGCAGTAAACAATAACTAAGCTAGTAACACATGTAATTTTAGATATCGATAATTGTCATGAAGAAACATGTTTTCAAAAGAAAGATTATTCTTCAGGGCAGTACTTCTCAATTTTTACACAGAGTAACAGACCACAAAGGGAACTATTTCTATGACATATTTGGGTAAACTTGAGGGAATATGGGTGTGATTACACACACACACACACACACACACACACACACACACACATATAGTTTTAATGAAATTAATAGAATACCAAGTTTATAAAATAAAATAATGCTGATTTGGTATAATACTTTTAAACTTAAAATATTCCCCAAATGAGTACTTGGACTTACGTTCATAAACATTCGTTTTTATTCTCTGATTAAGTGTATACACCATTCCCAGCCATGACTTTTTAAGGATAATTTCTTTAGATAATTTATCATTACCGTTGACAATTAACTTTGTTTACATGAATAGATAATAACAAATTTAAACTTTTAAAAATAGTCACCCCCAATTTTGCAACAGTTAAAATTATATTTAAAGAAACTGGGTTCTTCCTTTTATTTCCCTGACAAAACACATCCTTGAAATAAATGGTGATAAAGCAACTGGGTTTATATGTAATTAAAGTTTTTGTATCAATATTTAAAAATAACAGTGAAGCTCTAATTTGCGGTTTGTGCATGCATCGCCAGAACAGTCATTCTGTTGTTGGCTGCTGGTTTGAAAGGCACATTAAACACAAAGACGTGGGAATATCTGAAATACGTGATAGCAGAGATGGAGGGCTGCTGCCTGGGCGTGCTCCTGCCATCTTCCCTAACTTCCAGCCTCAGTCTTAGCTGCACAACCTTCTCCTTGGGCATCACTACATGAATTCCCCAGCAGCTGTAAGACCTGCAAGACAGGCAGCAGCAGATCAGTCTTCAGGCGGCTGCTGAGCCAAACGCTTGAGTGATAGAGCATTTCTTTGACCAGGCTCCATGTATCATGGTACCAAGTGCTGTTGTATTGCATTCGTTGTTGCCAGGGACTGTGGGGCATGTTGTCAGAGTCTGTTCAGGCCATTCCCTGAGCAGTCCCAGAAAGAGCTGCTCGAGGTTGGAGGTGGCCAATCTGAAGTTTCTAGCAACCTCAAGCTCCATGGATGACTGGAGGCTCAGTAGATCCTAGGACATAAAAGCACTTATTAGTTGGGAAACTCTTTTAAGGGACAGAAGTCAATAGATGGTTATCATTTCCTCAACATACCATTAGCTAAAACTTGTGTTTGATTTTGTTATTTGTTGATTGTCTAAAATTTTTGCTTTCTGTATTTTGATGCTATGTTTTGGGGCATGTAAATGTCTCTGATTGCTTCAGTTTTGCTATTGATTATAACTTTTACCAATTTATGTAAAGATTCCTGTCCTCATTGTAATTATAATTTTACTTCATCTGAACAGAAATAGCATAACCTTGGTATCTTTTATGTGTAATATTTGCCTAATGATTTTTATTCTTTTATATTTAGTATTATTTGTCTTTTTGATTTCTATATTAGGAGCCTAGTAGCCTTCGTACTTTTATGTTTCTTCTGGGTGTTTGTCCTTTAGAAAGGGATTTTTTTTTCCCTTTACTTTTTTTATTGTCTAAACTAATTTACTTGTTTTTTCTTCTCTTATTTTGTCCTGTGCTTCTCCTTTCTGACCTTCTTGGTGTTTGCGGTGTTTTATTAAGTCTTTGATTTCTGTTTCATTCCTGTTCATCACGTATCTTTTTCTAGAACATCTGTAATGTTATTACTCTCTTTCCCTGGACGTTTATGTTGATCATCAATCATCTTCACTCTCAATATTTTAAACTCTTATTTTTTAGTTGAAATTCAGAGACACTTAAGTTGATATTTCACAAGCTCAATTTCATTTGTACATTGTCAGTTCTATTCATTAGTGCCTCCAGTTCAGATATTAATTTTGGTTCTGCATTAGAAGGTTTTTTACTTCAGAGTGCTTTCTTTTTTAATCTCTGTCTTCATCTTAATGAATTTTCTTGGTAATTTCCCATTCCTCTTTCACAGTTGACATGTAGTCTTGCTTTTTTAATGGCATTAAGAAAAATCATCTATATTTTTTTCTTTCTTATTTAAAGTTATTTTTCAAAGGCAAGCTTTTTCACTGAGTCTTTGGAACTATGTTTATAGTCTTATATAGCTCAGTGTCATTTCTGTAAAAATTTGTTTACATATTCTTGAACGTAAAGACATTTAGTTAAATCTAGAATTTGCTCACAATCATGAAAGTGGATATATTGAGTCTGATTTAGTGCCTATCTGAAGGTTGACTGCTTTACCTAAACTGAAAGGCAGATCTTGTCTAAAAATACCTGAAAACACAATAGAAAGACATTGATCAAGGATGGCTTATTAATAGAATTGTTTGAAATTAAGGGAATAAATTAAGTAATCACTCAAGAACTTATCCATCCCTAAAACTCCTTAAAACTCCCTCCTTGCCATTATTTACTAACAGCCTTGTCCACCTTTCACAACACCCACCTGGTGAGTTCCAAGAACACAGAACAGCCTGTGCCTTTGACCAGCAGCTCTGTGGAAAGCAGTGTTTGTTTGAACTGGATGACATCACTTCCTGTAGAATCCAAGGAGTCAATGTTTTAAAAAAAAATGTCTCTAACACTTTCAAAATGAACATGAATTTTTTGCATCCTTCTTTGCTTTGGGATTAGCAAACACTAAGACAGCTGTAACAGCAACGGAAATTTAAACCCTAACCAGCCACAAAGTTAAATACCAGGTTTCTACTCTTCAAAACTCAGGAGAAAACTATGAACAAGTCAAAACTTGTCAAGTGCTTCAGTAATTGGAATGCGTGAGGAGAGTTTTAGGTAAGCATTCCAGTGAAACAAGGTGAGATTGTCAGCTTCCATCAACACACTGAGTTTAAAGAAAACCCAACGGGAGTGACAAGGTTTGTCACAACGTAATTTGCTTGGGTTGGCCCTCTTGCTGGCAAAGATCAGGAATCTGGCAAAATAGGCTGCATTTCTAAAGGTCTTCTAATTTCCCTGGAAAAAAGAATTTTCCCCCCAGTTAATTTGTTTCCTATCTGTTGTGTAAGGTAATAAATTTGCATATTCAAGCTCTACATGGGAGTAGGTGTTTCTGGAGAGGATGAGCTGAGAGAAAACATGGATGGATGTGGTTTGGGAAAAGAATAGAATGTAAATTTCAGAACAGCAAAATGACTGTCTCAAGCCACTTCAGAGAGAAGGAAGCAGCTTAGTGAGAACACCTCAGGCGTGGGAAGTGAGCTGAAATGCCTTTGATTCCATAGTGCGAAGAGAAGAACAAAGGGTTCTTTGCTTATCATTCAGCAGCTCAGACTCTTCCACCCCTTTCCTTCCTGCCTCCCTCTCATGTTTTGTGAGCTCAGTCCTTTGGAAAATAAATCTTGCTGTTCCAGCATTTAACATCATGCCATTTGCTCAGCAATGTTCAGGATAAGAGAAATATTTCATCAACAACTTAGATATCAATCGTAAGTTTTTGGACTTTAGATGCTTGAACTCAGTGGAAAGAAAATCTTAATACAGATAAATAAAAATGCACACAAGAGGTTTCCATTGTAGCTCAAATGCTCACAATTTATTTGATCTCTGAGGCTGTGCCGCCTGGAAGGAGGAAGGAATTCTTTGGGGCAGCTTTGCATTTTGGTACTTCTGGGTAAACACAGGCTGTGAAGAATATATAAGGTGATACCTCATTATGCATCTTCTGTGAATTTCAGGAAAATGTGATGCTTGAGGTTTGATCAGAGTCTGCTATCTCTTTTTCTCCACAGCTCTATTTCACACCCATTGATGAGTCAGAAGCAGTTTCTCAGAATAAAGAGAAGTTTTTATTTAATTAGTGCTACATGTACTCTTGTTAAAGAAGCCATGGAGGATTTTCTGAATCAAAGGGAGACTGAAATGTTGTTGGTTACAAATGAAGTCAAAGGTTTCTCCAGAATGCAGAAGGCAAACTCGCAGCATTTCCTCCCTGGTGATGTTCAGTTATGTAAAAGGCAAGATCATAATCAGAATGTTTCTTTGGTGAAAATAGAGATCAATTTAAAAAGGAATTCAGGTAATCTCATAGAGTCCTTCAGCTGAGAGAGGGATAGCCTTGCTCGTAGGATAAGGTACTTAAAGTCCTATGGCCAACAGTTCTCTCAC
Source organism: Camelus ferus (assembly GCF_009834535.1). Lineage (NCBI taxonomy): Eukaryota > Metazoa > Chordata > Mammalia > Artiodactyla > Camelidae > Camelus > Camelus ferus. The sequence goes on along the minus strand of NC_045703.1, from coordinate 54,453,632 downwards.
TTGGGTCATTCTGAATACACTCTTGACAAAATTCTGATGCAGACCCTTTCTCTATGTTCCATGCAGGTTATCTGCTAGTGATAACTTTTAATTTTAATTTACTTCCTATTGAAGTGACATTGGTTTATAACATTACATAAGTTACATGTGTGCAACATTGTATTTCTACCTCTGTATAGATTAAAGATTGCTCACCACCAAAAAGTGATAACTTTTATTTTCTTTCTAAACACCCATATCTGACAGATTTAATATACCAATGCAAAGTACTTTGGCTGAACTCTAGAGCAGAATTTTTTAACCTCTGCATTATCGACATATTGGGCTGCATCATTCCTTGTGACGGGGACTGTCCTGTGCTTTGCAGGATGTTCAGCCACATCACTGGCCTCTACCCACTAAATGCCAGTAGCACCTCCACCCTGCCCCACTTGGTGATGACAATGAAAATGACTCCAGATGTTGCCAAAAACAAAACTGCTCTAGAGTTCCTTTGATCATTTGATTACAAGAAACCCTTTAGTTAGCCATTCACTTACAAATTATTATATTGTATTTTAGGATGGCCAACTTCCCTTGCTGCTTACCATAGTCCCTGAATGGTAAGATTTATTTTTTTTAATAATCAGCATTTATATGTCAAGATTCTGGCTTTTTAATGGCAAATAGAGTCTGTTATATAAAGTATCTGATGTAATGTTATGAGAAATAAAAGAATATAATATACGCTATTTGTTCTTAAAATCTAGATTTTTTTTATGCATGGCAGAATCCCTCAATTGGCTCTAAAGTTCATTTTCTCTTATATTTTCATGTATGATAGCTTTCATTATCCTCCTTCACCTGATTATCAGCCCTCCTCAAAAGCCTCCCAGATAAACAGTGGCAATTGCTACATACCGTCTTGTCTACCTGACCTTAAACTTATCCATCAGTTGCTGCAGTCTACTCCAAAACAGGTATCATCTAAAAATCTCAAAACCTTCCTGCCCCTTCTTTACATTATTCATTATTGGAAGAAAAATCTGATTTCTTCCTGAGGGGGAAAAAAAAGAGTTTTTTATTTGCTTCAAAATTGCTTTTTTTCAAAATCCTTAAATGTCACTCAACACATCATGTTACTACTCTTAGGTCTCTCTCTCTCACTAGACAGTGAGCCATGTGAGAACTTCACTGCCATTTACTTCTGCATCTCCAGGTGCCAAGCACAAAGCAAATTCGAAGTTAGTATTGTTTAATGAATTGTGTGCAGTGGACAGGGTTATCATTGAATAATTCCAGAAGACTGTACCATAATACCAGAATCTGCCCCAGCACTGACTGCCCCAGTCATTAGACATCCAGCCACACTTCCCTTCTTCTGCCTCATCATTAGCCCATCTCCCTCACTTTTTCCCACCTCACAAATTCAGGAGAAATAGAACTGTGGAACTTTTGGGTTTTAATTATGAGTACTATAAAAGGTGATTCTAGGCAGAAGTGGGAAGGGTAATTTAGAAGAAAGAATTGATTAGGCAGAGGTATGTCACTATCAATTTTAGAATAAGGAAGAGCTACACATTGAAATATTAAGCCCTTCCACCAAAAGGAATCAAATCAATTAACTTTTAGGAAAGAAAGGAGCCATTTTATCAGCAGGTAAATTTTACCTTTGGAAAATATAGAGCCTAAGGTCTTAAAACAGTAGTTTTTAGGTTAATACTGTAATACCAGGGTGGGGAGGAGGCAGGAGTTAATAATTTTCTCCCTTTGTCTTGAATTTGACCTTCTAAAAGACCTCCCTAAGGGTGCAGGTCATAAAAGATAGCTTAAGATCAAGCAACAGCTAAATAAGTAACTAAACCCACATATTCCTAAAAAGAGACTCAGTCTCTAACAATAAGAGAAATCTAATAAACAAAAAAATCTAGAATTACATCTTTCTAGAGCAAGGGAAACTCAGTCTCCTCATTGGTGACAAGAGAAGTTGAGATGCATTATTGGAGAATTATATTTTTTCTCAAGATCCTATAAAATTTTGAGTCAGTGGAGGATGATTTGATTTATAAAACAAAACCAAAATCAGGAACAAAAAATACCTTTTCATAAAATTTTTCCGGAGTACCTCAACTGCATGCAATGATAGATACGTGAATTCAAATTAGATGTCTGAGGAAATAATAATCACGTGGGAAGAATGATGCTGAGTAGCACAGTACAATTTATGGGGAATGATCACTTGGTAGGAATACATGAGAACTGAGAGCACCCCAATGTTCATAGCAGCACTATTTACAATTGCCAAGACATGAAAACAACCTAAGAGTCCATCAACAGATGACTGGATAAAGAAGTTGTGATACATATGTACAATGGAATATTACTTGGCCATAAAAAGAATGAAATAACACCATTTGCAGCAACAAGGATGGACCTAGAGATTATCATCCTAAATGAAGTAAGTCAGAGGAAGATAAATACTATATGATATTGCTTATATGTGGAGTCTAAAAAAAATACAACAAACTAGTGGCTATAACATAAAAGAAGCAGACTTACAAATATGGAGAACAAACTAGGGATTACCAGCAGGGATTCAGGGGCAGTATAGGGATGGGGGAGTCAGAGGTATATAAACTACTGGGTGTGAGACAGGCTTAAGGATGTATTGCATATCGGGAAATAGCCAGTATTTTGTAATAACTGTAAATGGAATGTAACCTTTAAAAATTGTACAAAAATAAAAAAATAAAAAAAAAAAAAACCAAAGAACAGAAACAATACAAAAAAAAAAAAAAGAGAGAATTGAGAGGGGTGTTCTGTAGATTCCCCTCTACACACAGTGCAACACTGAACTGTGTGGACACCTACACAGTGTTCTCATGGGATGCCAGTGCCTGCGATCAGGAGGGGATGTTTTGACGTGGTCTTCTCAACAATAAAGATGGATTTGGGCTGATGCATCATAATACCCTCTCACTTGGTCTGCTTTGTGGCCTTTGAAACAGGATTTCTGAACAGCATGGGCATAGTCTGAAGTCATGAAACAGTATTAAGCTAACAAGGGCTCAAAGTCTTGTTTTTGGCCTCCTAGGTGAGGGGATCTATCCAGGTGCAGGAAAGCCCACACAAAGAAGGTTCTTGGCCATGCACCCAGCTGTTAGGGCAGAGGTTCTCAACATCAGCTGCATCGCTGCCCCTGAGGAGGGTGTTCAAAATGCAGATGTCTAGGCCCTACTACCTGAGATTCTGATTTAAAAAGTTGGACGTTGGGTCCAGAACTTTGCACTTCTAACCAAAAGTCCAAATGATTCTAAAGCAGGTGGTCCTCTTTGAGAAATGCAGCTCTAAAAGTTCAGATGATTTCTGCCTCTCCTCCTGGGCTCAAGTCCTTTGAATTAAACTTATTAAAAGGTTTGTTGTTGTTGTTGCTGTTGTTGTTGTTGTTTCATCTGTTCCTATTTTGATGAAGCCAGTTTTAGAATCATAATTTATTTCCAGAATGCTCTTACTGTTATTCAAAATAGTATCGTTTGGCAAAGTGGAAATGATTTTGAGAAGAGGGATCGTAAAAAGCTTTTGAAAAGAAAACCAGATCATAAGATGGCCTATTAAGCAGCAAGAATAGATTCAACTTTGAAGCTATGGAGAATTTTAGCAAATGGCCTCAATGAGGAAATGACTAATGGAGATCTGGGGAGCCAAGGGAAAGAGAGAGAGAACCATACTTGTGTCAGTAGTTAGACCAGGAATGTTTGTTCTGCTAGAAGACCTTGTGACACAGGGAGAGCCAGGTGACTGGGAGATTAGTCTTCTCATCACAGACGTTTATTCACTTACGTGGAAACCATTCCAGCTGAATTTGCGTTTCCAAGACTGTGAAGAACATCCAGAGAAAAGTTGCCTGGATTTATAGCAAGTCTAAAACCCTTGGCTTCAGCGTGAGCATTTGGATCGTAGGTTAGAACAGCTGAGGGATCGATTCTGTGGTCGGTCCCCATTATTAGAAGAGCCCAGGGTGGTTAATTATCATGTTTGGGTCATGGTGGGAAACGGGCTTATGCAAACACATGCGATCTGGTGAATAAATTGGAAAGAACAACGCACAGGTACAGAGGTATTCGCCCTCCTGTCAGAATGATAATTTTAGCAAAACAGAAAAAATCAAACAAACAAAAAAAAATGCACCTTAAATTGACAGTTGGCCAACATGTGCCAAGAAGCGTAATGACTAACAGCAAAGGCAGTGGAAAATGCTCTGGTATCTGTTCTCACTAGAATTGAATTCAGACAATCACCATGGGGAGTGAGGACTAATAAATAATAATAACATTAAGGAAAAATATGCACTAAAGCAGGCAGTCTGAGCCAGCCCTTTTCTCAATGTCCTCCAGCCTACCTTTTGGTAACTGGGGCCCAGGCCGCCTGTCTCTAGACTGCCCTCTGGCTGTCCCTACTGGTATTGCCCTGTCTCTTCTAGGCAGAAAGTCACAGAATTTGCGTTGGGAAACATACTGATCTGCATCCCATTGCCTTCTTGTCCCCCTCTCTTCTATTAAACTTGCCAAGCCAATGAAGTTCAAATCCTTCTAGTAGTGGAATCCTTTCTTCAAACAACCATTTCATGCAGAAGCCCAGAGCATAAAACAGATAGGGATAGAGGGGCTTAGCATGAAGGGGGCAGGAGCTGTGGCCACATTCATTTGGCCTTCAACTGGAGACAACCCAACAGAGCACTGGTGGGCAACTATTGTGACAAACTTATTGTGGCAATGGACTCCTGTTAGTCATTTTAAGGACTATATTTCCATTTAAGCAGAGATGTCTCAAAAATAATATACATTCATCAGAACTCTTTAGGTTAGAATTGACAGAAACCTATCAGATTAATTAAAGCAAAAATTAGAACTTTTGTTTATGAATCTTGCAAATGCAAGGTTGTGGTCTGAACTAGGACTAGATATGGATGCTGAGAGGATGGTGATAGGAATTGTCTTTTTCTATCTCTCAGGTCTTTGTTAAAATTTATTGGCTTCATGCTCTGTAAGTTCTTTCCCCAGAATTGCAAAATAAGATATGTAAGCCTACATGGTGGACATAGCTAGACTCTCATAAAAAGGGATGACATCTTTTCCCCTTTGGCTGAGTCTCAGTCTCCTCCCAACTACCCTTGCACTCCGATTGGCCATGTTCAGGACCAAAATCCACCACAGCATCAGGCAATCAGGTTATAAATCCATGACTCCTACCTGGAATGAGTGTATCCTTAAGAATCCCTATTACAGAATATTCAACTCCTTTTCTTTTTTCCTAGTAAAAGGAATAGATTGTCTAAAGTGAAAGCCAAGAGGGGGTTCAGGATCCAGAGGTCCACAGTGCCATTAAAGCTGTAGTTCCACATCTGTGCTCCTGGTTCTGTCCTCCTCCTCATGTCTGCTTTGTCCTCAGGCTGACCTGACGCAGGTTAATAAGATGACTGCAAGGAACTCCCAGAGCTACGTGCTCTCTCATTCACATTATCCAGTAAAAAGAGCTGGGCTTCCCTCTGACTAGATTAACTAGACTAATAGACACAGCCCTGAGTCAGTCACTGCTGGGAGGGATCAGGAAATCATTGATTGGCTCGGTCAGTCAGGATCCCCTCCTGTAGTTAGGGATGGCTTGATAGATAGGACGTTGGGGTTTGGGAATAAAGGGATAAAAGCAATTAGTGCCCTTCTTTACAATATAGTGGAAGAAGTTAACTCCCATTAAGGAACTGCATCAATCAATAATCAGAAAAAAAGAATCACTAGGATATACGAGTGTGTGTGTGTGTGTGTGTGTGTGTGTGTGTGTGTGTGTGTGTATTCTCAATCCAGTTATGGGCTGAATGATAAACATCAATGCTTAAGTTCCATTGAGGTTATTAAGCATAGCAGTCACCTTACCTCGGAGTCATTCTTTCCGAATTGAAGAATTGATTGTTCTCTGAGTGTCCTAGGGAAATACTCTGTTACTCAAGCTTTCTCATTTTATAATATTTAAATCTATTCACATAGGAATGGGAATGACAGAGAGCACACAGGAGAAAGAGAGCACCAAAAAAATAGAGAGAGATTGAGAGATGGGGAAAGAGAGAGAGAGAGAGAAAGAACCATTTTAGGATATCTCTCACTAACAGAAAAGAAGTCATACAATTGGGTAGGACTTTTTAAAAAATGAGCTTTACTGTGGTGGGGAAGCAAAGTATCTCCTTTTTATAAAGTCAGCTGGGAGGGTTGACTATCAATTACACATAAGAAAGTGAGCTATTTGTATATATTTGTGTATAAAATGAACTAAGGGGATGGGAGCAGAAATACATTTATAAATGCAAGGATCAGAATTTGAGTTAGAGAAATCTATGGGTAGCTATGAAAGATAGATCCGAAAACAATAAATAGCATTTTATTTGAAACTACTGGGTTGCTGAGAGGCAGTGAAGTGAGGTGGCTAAAAGCATGGCCTTTAGAGTCAAACTGTTGGAGTTTCTACCTGGTTCACTGTGTACTTGCTATGGGACCTTCGAGAAGTCACTTAAACTTTGACTCCAGTTCTTCAAATAGGGATGAGACTAAAAATGGCTACTTGTAGGAAAGATTAAGTGACCTGACATATGTAAAGTGCTGGGTAGTGCCTAGCTTATAGAAAACACTATGAAAGTGTTAATTGTTATTATAATTTTATACCATAAGCATTAAAATGCTGGGATGTCATTAGTAGGCTTTTTCAGTCAGCATGTTAAGAAACACTGAAGATACTATTTTTCAAGGGGCCGTCATCTGTTGAGTACCCATTATATGGTAAGTGCTGTGCAAAGTACTTTCCAGTTACGATTTTAACAATTCAAAAGGATAGATTTTTCTTATTCCCAATTTGTGACTAAGGAAACCAAAGCTCAGAGCTGTTGAGCAATTTACCCAAGGTCACATAGTTTAAAAAAAAAACAAACAAGGATTCCAACGCAATTCTCTTTGGCTAGGAACTCCGTGATGCCGCAAAGCCACACCCTGTAATTACAGCAATGAGCCTGCCCCCAAGGCATGCCCTTTGGCACACATTCTTAATCAAGCCCCATCTCCCCTCAATGCCCTGACGAGAACCAAGCCTTGAGCTTCCTGGAGGGGAAACAATTTTAAGCTTTTTTTTTTTTTTTTTTTTTGCATTTGTTGTTCTGACTTTTGAGGAGGAGGGTCTGGGAAGCTAGAAAGCCTTGGGATCCTCCTCCAGTTTGGGGAGGAAGGGGTTGGAGAAAAAGCTGTGAACATTAGGAACAGATTTTCACTAAGATTTTGCCCCCAGATGAGAGCAAGGAGTCTTCTCAAAGGGAAGACAGTGGAGAGGATTGATGGAAAGTATTAGCAAGGCCTCTGCATATCTGAGAGCATTATCTGGATTAGGCGGGATAACCAGAAGGAACTGCAGGTGAGACAACAGCCCCAGGCACCTTTTGAGGGAAAGAGAGTGATGAATCCACCCAAAGAAGCCCTGAGGAGCTCCAGGTCCATCTGTGGCCCTGCCCCATCCCTCAGGACAGGACTTGCCTTATGGCCAGCCCCCCAGAGTTATTTCTGCATGATTATTCTTCACTCAAATTGTTGATTAGAGACCAAGCAGTTCTTTTCCTTGTCAACGTGGCATGTGTGCTGACACCAAATATAAACCCTTTTGTGTTCTTTTTAAATAAAAGATTTGCAATGGTAAAGTCTACAATAAATTTCAGGGCCACTATAGTCACACTGTGAGAAAGACATACGTTTGTATATAGGAAAGTGGTGTTCTATTGATTTCCTCTGTCCCGAAAGGTCCTTTTTACTTGGTGTTCTAGGTATGAAGTTGCTTGGAAGACCCTGCAAGTTTCCTGACTACACATTTAGTGACTGATGGGAGTGTGTACATGTACATGAGTGTACAGAGGAGCCACTGCCCCACGGCTCCTGGTCCACAGCCACTCTCCTGCATCACCTCCAGAGAAGGTGTAGAGTCAGCACAGCACACATCCTCTATCTCAGACACCTTTCTAAGTGGTCCTGGGATCCGACAAAGCGCCCTTTGTCATCTGCATCAGCAACTCCCTGGCCTCCAGCTCAGTATTATTTCTGGTTCTACAAAGAGTCACAGAAAGACAACCTGGAAAAAATTAAACAGAAAAAGAAGCTGTTGCTCTTTTTTTTTTAATATTTTTTTTCTCTTCCTAAAGTCACGTCAATCAAAGTAAGTTGATCCACAGGCAGGAAGAGAGCTCTCTGTCTACCCCACATCTTCTCTGCTCTACCTGGAGATAAAAACTAATGACCGGTCATAAATGGTTAGCTGATGCTTCTGTCCTGACTTGTGGTCTGCTGCAGCCTGACTTCCTTTGCTTTGTGACATCATTTTCCTGTTCATTTCCCACAGTTGCATATGTGGGTTTATGTGATACATACTAATCCAACAAATGGAAGAAATTATGTACCATATCAGAGAGCTTTCAGGAATAGAATTTGAAACAAAGGGGTCAATCCTTGAGGCATTCAGGAAGTACAAATAATGATGAGATAACTGATGAGGAATGCTTCTCAGCCTAAGATTAAAGAGCCCTGCTCACCGAATGTTTTGAGTGAGCTGTGGTGGTTCTTTTTATCACCGACAGTCTTCATGCTGCCAGCACTCTCTTCGGGGCTGGGGGCCATGTTGGGCAACTTAACAAATGTTCAATCCGCAAAACCCAGTGGGGTTGACCAAGACTGAGTAGCCACCAGGGGAAGTCATTTCCATCAGTAGGAGAGAAGAGGGCTTCTTTGAGATAGTGTGGTTTGAGGGAATCACAAGAAATCCAGGAACTCTAGAATACTGGTGCAGTTCTCCTGAAGACAGAGTGTTTGAGGCTGTTCCATTTGACAGAAACTCCTGCAGGCTGGAAAATGCCTCCCGAGGTAGCTTTGGGTCACGGTTGAATCTGTAATCACCCTAACCCTAACAACCTCACGGGACTCAGGCCATTGTGGAATTTCAGGAGAGTGTCAGAAGTGCCCCTCGACTCATAAGTCTTACCCTGAAGGGGTAACACCTTGCTTGGTACTTTTCCTTGATGTTGTCTGCTGCGAGGAGCACCTCTGGTAGCTGCTGGCTGAAATTCTCTGCCACATTGTCGGGGTTTCAGCTTGAGGGTCAAACACAAGGAGCGCTGCAGAGCCACCCGGCTGTCTGATGTCTTCATTTCTGAGGTTCTCCATGTACTAAATGCTGGGCTTGCAGGAAGGAGAGACACGCGTTGAGCTGACCACTACCGTTCAGCCCATTATCCAAACTCTCTTCACTCAGAACTCACCTGACTGTAAAAGAGGGTAACACCTTTCTAGGATTCTGAGTTATAGTTCTCAAAATGGTATTTGAAATAAGCCAGGGCTATCATATGGCCTCCGCAGAGGCTCGAGGAAACATGAGGGTCACTGGCATGTGGCAGTGCCTGGTCGTGGGAAGATCCCATGGTTATCAGCGAAGCCTGGGAGGACGGCAGTAGATATGAGAAAATTAAAGATTAAGTCCCAAGCTACTGGGTTATCTCAGTATCTCCAGTGGAGGTTTTCTGTTTATGACAGTGCTTGGCATATAGGAAATGCTCAATAAATATCTTTGAGTGGATGCCAAAGGAAAGCCTAGGCTGGACGTAGCCTGGGGAGGGCTCTTTACATCCAGGGCTGTGCTGCGCTCGCTGAGGACGGCAGACCCCTCCTGCAGCTGCCATGGGACTTTCTCTTCAACAGAGAGTCAGTGTTGCTTGACATACAGAAAAAAAAAAAAAAAAAACAGTGATTATAATGACCTAGCCTTTAAATATGGACCTTCAGAGCTTCAGCATGCTTATCTATAAAACGGCATAAGGACTGAAGCAAGCATTAAATAGTATTATAGGTTTCTGTAGTTGGGAAAGCTCCTATATATACATAGATAGATACACACACACACATATATACACTCACACACAAGGACAGAATGTCATACGTTACCTCATCTACGCTTCAGGATAACTCTGTGAGATAAAAGTATGTGACTTACACAGATCAGTTGAGCTTCAAATCTTTAAATTACATATCCACCTAGTAAACGACAAAACCATCATTTCAGTCCATTCTGTCTGATCTGATCCTTCAACCTATGCTCTGTTCCCTACAGGATGCTGCCTCCCTGTGCGTAGTATAAATTCAGTGAGAAGAGTTTAGAACAGTTGAGGTTTTTTACTTTTGGCATTTAGTTGATGTAACTTAATTATCTGCTTGCTGTCAAGAACATTACATGTAAAAGAGACCTGAACACAAACTTTGTACCTAATTGTCTAGTGGTCTATGAAAATTAATTTAAAATCAATTCTTGTCTTTAAGAAGTCAGTTAGAACAACTAGCATTTATAATTCACTAATATGATTTTCTTCCAGTTTTAAGTAAATTTCTATTTTAGCATTTCTTTGACGTATTGATGCAACTAAATTTCATTTTTTTCTTTTTTGCATTTTTTTTTCTTGTAAGTTTATAGATCTGTCTTCTTCCAGAATAAAAAGAAATTCCTTTTCATGTTTTAAGGATGAATGAACCACCATGGATAAAGATACTACGATGCACACACATGTTTTAAGGGTGAATGGCCCACTATGGATAAAAATACTATAATACATACACAGGTATGTATATGTAGATAGGATACGAGTTTATGTAGATTATATGGGATATGTATACAATGCATGCGGAGTGTTTATATGAACATATATAATATATTCTACATATATATATATACACACTCTATATGTATTTTCAACAAGATTGATGTAAAACGAATCATTTTTCTTAACCCTTTGATTTGTCTCATGAGTCTTCTTCCTCTCTTGCTGCCATCCAACATAACAATTTTCTTTCCATCCTGTTTCAAAATATACACCAGTGTCACCCAGAACAAATATTCATGAGCCCTTCCCGAGAAACTGCTTTTAAGTGTCAACTGCCATCTTGCAACTTGGACCACCTAGGCTTTGACTCCAGGAAAACTCCTATATGCAGTTACCTTTAAAGACCTAGGAAAAGATGCTCCCCATCAGTCCAGGGCTATGAAACGTACACAGCTCTGTCTTTTCAACAGCACAGGTTCGTACACTTATTATCACAATATCTGTCTCCAGGCAATATGCAGCCAGGCTGCTGAGCCAGCCTTCCAGGTTATATGGGGACCCCATCCTCCTGAGTAGTGCCCTCTCTTTTCTCAGGTGCAGCTGGCTCTGTCAAGCACGTCGAGGAAGGGAACTGTCAGTTCTGAGCTGTTTGTCTGGGTGCCACTCCTCAGTCTGAAATGAAGGACTTCAGTAGGTAAGATTGGCATAAAATGACTCAGATGAGGTGGCTCCCATGTGCCCACGCTCCCACTGCCCCTCACACTCCTGGACTCAGCAGCAAACAAATTCCAGTCGTCCGCAGTGCCGGTGTGGGGGAGGGGCAACCGTGGTGCCAGGCCAGCAGCGCGGGCTTTCAGGCTCCGCTGCTCAGCGGGCCTGCTATCTTTCATCATGGCAAGTGCCCCAGAGGCCGCCGCAGAGCCATCGCCACCACCAGAAACACGCGTCTACATTTCTTTCCCTCGTTTACTGTCATCTCAGGGAGGGTTTGGATGATGGGTTTCCCTATTGGATGGTTAAGCCTAAGCATTGATAGTCCATTGGCATCAGGTTTATATGAACACTATCCTTGTGTATGTCATTGTATATTTTTCTAAGTCTTCTATTTAATTGCTTATGAGTCAGAACAAATCAAAGTTATCTACTGATTTTGTGTGTGTGTGTGTGTGTGATTGCTTCCATGAGAAAAAGAGCAAGTTGAGGTGGGCGTGGTGCTGAGGCAAACAGAGGAGTACGGAGTGGACCGAAGCTGATTCTCTGATCCTCTGCCTCAGATGAGTGAGTTTTTGAGGTGTAGAGTTAGGATTCCACCATCATCACCAAACACAATGACCTATTTCTCCTCACCACCATAGTCACCAAATACGATTTGTAAGCACTGTTCGCACATGGTTGGAATGAGGGGCCACCATGCTCAGATTAGTGTTTCTGAGCACTGTTGCGGGGTGTGGAGTCAGTAGGCATCATGCCTGAGGTCCAGTACAATGGGGGGTCAAGGCCATTAACAAGCTTAGAGTACAAACTGAGGCTTCCCAGTCTTCCCCGAATCATGCAAAATTAGAAAATAATAATATTTTATGGCTTTTGGATAAATGGATAAAGATGTTCTTGGCCCAAGGCCACTGGCCTGGGAAATCTGGCAACTCCAGGTCCCATGTGGCTGCCGGGAGGCCAAGGGAAGCAGTATCTCAGTGCACCCATGGCCCACTAGCGGTACAGTGGCACACTCCGGCCAGCTGAGAAGTGCTCATCAGCATGACATACTGATGAACAGCATGTGCACTGACTGACACATTTCTCTTCTTGTATAATATTTGAAATATCCCTTAATTTAAATAACGAATGGATTCACATACTCAGCAAGATGCTGAGTTCCAGTGACTGTTGGTCTGTGAGTTCTAACAGCTCAGTTGCCCCTAAAGGCTCATAGAAGCTGGAGGGAGAGGAGGTTCTGTCACAAAATATGTCAAGGTACTCCCAGATGTGTCTAAACTGTAGACCCACTGTTTTCAGAGTATCCAAGTATTTGGTAGGAATATTTCTACTTGGTTACCTTCAGTGAGATAAATCCCAGTTAAATCCAAACAATAAACCAGTAGCCCATTGACCGTGGGAGCACGGGAGGGAGACGCGGTGGTGTTGCCGGGGAAAATGGGAGACAGCCAGGTGGTGTTGTCCAGGGGGGTTCCAGATCAGAGCAGCACTTAATAGTTGCTTTAAATAGTCACAATAGTAGACTCAGGTGACACCCTCTAAGAGAATTATATGAGGATGCTCCTTAAGAGAAATCTAATGTACTTGTCTTTCAAGACACCAGTCTGGAGCCACTTCCTCCTAAAAGCTTTTGGCTGTGCTTCCTCAGGCTCCCCCTTCTCAGGAAAGCAACCTGTTCTCTCTTCTGTCACAGCCCTTTGAGTGCTATTGGATGACTGCTTTCTAAGAGATCGAACTCTTTGAGAGCTGAGACCATGTCTCGTGTGCTTCTGAATCCACAGCGTCTTGCAAGTACCCAATCAACTGTCAAATGACAGATGATGTAAACTGTGAAATTTGGAGAATATTTCTCCTCTATTTTATGTATTTTATTCATTGCCGATGATAATCTGGTATGTTACAGGTAGGCCACTCCCAAATTACAAACATCACTTTCTTCCCAAAGTTCATTTTATTAAGTCAATGGTGGGAAACTTGGAAAGGGTGTCCTGGAGAAATATTTTGACCTATGGTGGGCAGATTCCCAGCTCAACTATAAAGTTCAGTGTAACTGAGGATGTCACCGAATCACCAGACTCCCATGAAAAGCCTGAAATCCAGACTAGTGGGCAGGGGGTCTCATGAAGCAGAAATTAAGGGAAAGGGTCTGTCTTCTCCTGTCCGGGGTTGGCCCTTGGCAGTATTTTGGATCAAGGAATATTTGAGACTCTCCCATGTATTGTAACACATTATTTTGCCTCATCCTAGATCTGTCCTATTTCCTCATATGCTGTACTTTAAAAAATACCCCCTTTAACTCCCATCACAACACAGATTTTCTCACTGAATGAGATCTCAAGCTTGCATCTGGCACAAAACCAGCCGATCCAAACAAATCGCACCAAAGTGAATGATTAATCTGTGAGATGCTTGCTCTCTTGAGTGGCAATTGAGGTTAATCCTCTCAACTGTTCTTGGTTTTCCCAGATTCTGCCTGGCTTTGAGGATCCACAGTTCTCTCAATGCTCTGTTATTTCATTCCGAATTTCTTGGCAACAGGAATGCCAGTGCTGCCTTTAGCCTGGGCAGGAATGACCCTCCGTGTCACTCTTGGATCATTTATTTATTGCACTGGGAATGTGCAAGTCTGGTACTGTCTGTGCTCGGGAAGGCTGACTAACATTCCCCACCCCAGGGCACTGGAATGCCCACTTCTCTAAAACCTTCAGAAGCCACGCCCGCAAACAGCCTGGGGAAACTGGGAGCCACCCTGGGGTTTGGAGGTTTGAGTTAATGACACACAACCGCCTGGCTGTGTTTCCCGGCTGCTTTGCCAAGGTTGTACAGCTGGTTGCCTGTGTGTTGGAAGATGCTGATGCCCCCTGCTGCACCCTGTGTTGCCAGGGAGAGCAGTTCCAGTGGGTTCTCAGGCGAGCACCATTTATCTTTTCTCAGAGGCATCCTTGTTCCTCGGCTGCTGGCAGGTCCGGCTCAGCTCAGGTCATGGTTACGTAAGTGTCATATACTGAGCCATCTGTCTTCCCCAGGGGTCAGGCTGATTTACATGCGAGGCTATAGAGAGAGTTTGGCGCTGTCATAGCTTGGATTTTACTTCAGACTTGAACCTCTAGAGTATTCTGTGCTGTGTTTGCTTCCACGCATGGGGCAAGCATTCCACGTAGGTCTCTTCTCCTTTCCTTTTTGCCTGGAGTGTTGGTTTACCATAACGGGGGTACCATACCACAGCCATTTCTTCAACTCTCTTAATCTCCTCAAATGAAGATTGTTTTTGCCTTCTATTCAGTTGCTCTCTCTCAACAGCTGCTAGATGTTTTTCAAATTTATACTTTTATTAAATATCTAAACGTGTATTTTCAGGGATGGAATATATTCTTTGCTCAGAGCTGCACCAGCAGATTTATCCCCTCTACCCGCAGGAAGATGGATTTATGAAAGGCTGTGAAGTGTCCCCAAGCCGCTAGCCGCAAATGGAGATATCAGAGGTCTCATGTTATTTGAAGCTTCAGACTGGCCCGTATTCCTAGAAGACCCTTGGTTTGCAGCAGAATTACAGGGCTGTGAAATTCCAGGGTCAGCAGCACAGAATTAAATGGAAATGCATAATGCATGCTGATTTAAAGTAAAATGTGTACCCCCTGGGAAAAAACGGTAACATTAAAATTCTTGCAACCAAGGGAAAAATCTTTTATTCAGTGAACAGGGCTCCTGCAAGTAAACTTTACAAATGAAATCATCTTTTAACATTTGTGTGGAGCGATCCCACCCCTCCGAGTGTTTTCTGAGCATCTGCCACGTGCTTAGCCCGGTGGTGGAGAGGGGCTGCTTTCAGAAACAGCATTTTTTTTTAAGAAGCCCCTACGAATTTGCAGAAACATTAAAGGCTGAAGCTGGACCTGTGAGGGCATCAAAGGTTTTCTTCTGAACGCTGCCCTCTCCCCATCCACAACCTCCAGGGTAAACAATGTTTTCTTCTAAAAATAAGACTAGAGCACAGAAGGGAAGATGGATGCTCTGATGTTGAACAAGTCAGAACCCCCTGGGAAAATACTAAGCTAAGATGACATAAAGTAAGAAAACATAGTCTTAAAAAAAACATAATTTATTTAGTCTACCTTAAATGCAAGAAGCACTAATGATATCTAAAGGCAAAGCTAAATAAGTGGTCATACTAATTGTCTTTCTTTGTATCCTTCTAGCTTCTCCTGGTCTGAGCATTTATAAATGTCCTTATCCAGTTCTTGGCCATCAGTCCTGTATTTCCTGCACTAAACCCTCTTCATGTTCCAAAAATGAGTAAGCAGACACTTGCCTTGATCTTTATATCCAGATTTCCCTGGAACTAGCTACCTAATTGTTCCTTCCAGATCCTTGAGATACTATATTTTGCCTCTCTGCTCCATTCCCATAAGTAGGTACCCAGTACTTGTTGCCAAACCTTCCCCAAGCTGCCTCCCAACCTACTTGTCTTCCACCTCTCACCTGTCATTACACTCTCCTAAGACCCTCTCTGCCTCTCCGCTTTCATCTCCTCTCATTTCCCACTGCTGAGTTTCCACCTCCAGACCCCTCACCCCAACACACATACACACAATTCAAACCAGACCTGCCATAGATTGTCTCTTTGTAAGCTGTGTCATCTTTTAATTTTGGCCTAATTCCATCTCTGCCACTGGCTATTATGTCATCTTTTAAAAAAAGTATCTCCTGTGCTAATGATTAAAGTTCCAGTGAAAATTATAAATTAATATTGCTTGGAGTTCAAACACCTTCTATCCTTCTGTTTTCCTTAGTTCTTGGATTTCAAAACAGTCAATTGCCTCTTCCTGAATCAAAAAAACCTCTTCCTAGATCAAATTGCCACCTAAAGTGAAGATTTCTCTTAATTTCTCTTCCAGGAGCAGACTCTCTTGCTCTAAGTTCTTTACTCCTGTGTGTGACCACCCACAAACCCCTCTTCAAAATTCTGAGATCGTGTTACATACCCCATGCTTGTGCTGATCAGCTTCAATGACTTCAGTCTTACAGTCTTTGGGTTTGACACTAGGTGAATGATTTAATCACTTGGCATCTTTCGAAAAGACCAGAGTTATTTTTATGCACAGCATATGTTAAAATGAATTTAATCTCGCACGTAGATATATTTAAACAAATAACTGCCCTCACAGTCCCTGATTACAGTCTACCAGAGGAAGCAAGACTAGCACACGTACATTAATTCTAGAACAATATAAATGTGCTAAGCTAGGTGTCAATCACATGATACTGTCAATAAGAAACCGAGGAGTGCCGGGAAGTTTGGGAGGAATAAAGGCAGCAGGTGTGATTGGGCTATAAAGGGATGGTCTTTGAGGACTAAAGGATTGAATTAGGAGAAGGAAACAAGGGAGGTCATGTAGGAAAGGGGGCAATCAAACACAGGGGAAAAAAAGCAGGGATGTTGTTTTAGAGGGGTGAGAAGAGGGCATTTAAAAGATCAGCTGACAAATACATGGCTGGAATTGATGGAACGTAAGTTTGAATAGCAGGGTGAGTCCCAGTATGGAGGTCCTTAACAACAGGCACCAGGACCTGGACTTTAGATGCTAAGTCATTAGGGGTTGAAAGTGTTTATGAGTCTAAAGAATCTAAATTCAGGAGTTTGGGAACAGCTGAGGTTATTTTAGTAACAGATTTACAAGACAATGAAGTTCTTGTCCAATGGCTTTTTTTTCTTCAATGAAAGACTAAAGAATATTTTCTGTAATTACTCTTTATTGATATTAAACACAGAATAGCTATGACTGGAGTAAGTTGAAAAAAAAAGAGGGAGATAATGGTCAGCATACAGAGGTACAAGTGAATCTTGCTTAATTTCACCCTCTGTCATTTTTCAAGTACCCCAGGGGCAGGAGGAGTTAAGGGTAAAGGTAGGTTAAAATTACCGTCTAGCTTATTATGAATAATGGGTTTGGTCTTGTTTACATTAAATTAGCAGCAATGTCAGGAAACCCAAGCAGAAGTGCTCAGGAGGTTAGCTCACGCCCATAGAATGACCATTCTTGATTTGTGATGCGCTGTTCCCGCATGTGGAAGGGGCTCCTTTCCATGCTGCCTTGTTCTTATGGAGTAAGTTGTGAGTGCTCTATTTACTTGAGCAATGTATGTCAAGAGATATTTTTGAACTGGTCACTCACATATATATCTGTATTTATTTATGTATAAAGAAATATACCTAAATTAAACTAACTTGCTAAACTTAATAGCTTTACCTTGTATATTTGTCAAAAGTACGTATAAATAAAATCAGCTTTTTCAGTGCAATTTCTGTGAGCTAGCACTAGTTTTCTGCTACACACTCTACAAATCTTGATTCAGTGGGTATCGAACCAGTATCAAAGAAGGGACTTCATGTCCTGAAAACCTTTGTGGAGCATATAAGCAACATCGAAGAGGGGGCCAGCAAGCAGAGACGGGCCACCAAAGTCCCTATTGAGGGTCCCCAGTTAGATTTAACTGTCACCAAAGACCTGAGATAGGCCATTGTGACGAATATTGGAGCACTCAGACTTGGGCGGGAGCGGAACGTGGAAGTGCTGTAGAAATCAAGGGTAAGAAGCCTGCGGATCCTTATTTTCAAAACAGTGAGGGAAATGAGTGGCAGGAAGGGTTTACTGCATTTCTGTGCATCCCTGTCAATGCCTTTGTGTAAGGAGGAACAATGCCAGAAATCCGAAGGCTGAAGAACACCTGATCTGGCGAAGAGGAAATGTGAGATTAAATATCAACATGGGAAGGCTGGGGTTTAGAAATGTTTAAAATAAGAAATGCTGAATTTATGTTTTAGCATTATGCTTAGGTGGGTTTGGGATTTGTACGTTGGAGGTGGCTCCTGTCCATTCAAGAAATACCTTAGAGACAGAATTTAGCCAATCTGGTCTAGAAAAATACATATTTATTTTTGTTATTATTTTAATAGTAAATAACTAATTTAAATATTTTAAATTACAGGAGTCAAAACATGTGCCTTAGTAGCTGATGGAAAGTAGAGAACCCAATGATTAAGATCCAAATGTTTGAATGAAGGGAAGCCAGTTCCCAGCAGAATACCGGACATCAGTACTGGATCAGAGGAAACTCCCTTCTAGTCTCCTCTCTCTAAAACTAACTTGTGGAAAATAGCATAGCTATTACGAGTGGGACCTAAACCCAGATGATCTGATTCTGAAACATCAATATCAGTTTCGGCCACCACTTTGCTTCCATCTGTCAGTCACACTGAAGCCATCTGCATCTGCACTAGTCTGTCTTTGCCCCACGCTCTTTCATAGCAGAAACTTGGGGGATTTAATATCCCTTCTTATATCTGTTTATGTCACTCTGAGCAGCTCTACTGGTTCAAATTTGTATGCTTCAAATTCAGTGATGTATATTTTTTAAATTAATAATTCATCTTTTAATATTAGAAGGAATGCTAATGCAGACAGACAAATAAATAAGCTTTATTTCCAGAGGGGAGGGCTAAAAGAAAATTTGGAAATGGCATTAGAGGATGTATAACAGCTAGCCTACAGGTCCTTCGGTAGGTTACGTGAAATACCACAGAGCTGGCCTCACCTTTGTCTTCCCTTACACATTCCTGGGGTCCTATCGGGTTCCGTATCTGAAAGGGACTAATGAACTTAGTTTTCAGGGAGCAACACCTCCTTCATTCTATAATCCAGGAAGGTATTGGTAAAAGAACAGGCTCTCGTTATGGTAACGTTCAGTACTTGCTTCAGTCAGAAACAGGTCATTCAAAGAAGCTATTAAAGTGAGTGGTATAAAGGAATTGGTAAGATTAAGGGAAAGCAAAACATTAGCAAGCATTCTGGTATGACATCACCACCACCAGGTCTCAGGGACTAGAGAGGGACAAGTTAACAGAACCTGAAGACAGCACAGTACTTAGCCACGGTTGTCGTTTACAGCAATGAGACATGGCAGACAGGAGCTTCAGCCTTCAGTAAACAAACTAACAAGAAAGAAAAGAAAAAAACTCAAGCAACTCTAATGATAACCCGGCAGTGGCGGGGCCGGGGAAACATACCCACCCTGATCTCACTCTCCTTCCTCACTCTGATCTCCTGCTGAAGCTAACCCGAAGCCAGGCGGCAAGAGAGCCTTTGAAGCAGAGTAGAGCTCAGTCTCCCACGACACAGAGAGCAGGGGAAGGGAGCAGATACGAGAGGCGAACAGAAAGTGCCCAGCGCAGATGAAGTCTGTGAGTGAGATTAAAGCAAAGTCATCTTTTTGTGGACCAATGCAGGTCATATCTGATTGACAAATATTTGATAATTATTCCCTACATTAACAGCTCTTGGGAACAGAGATTTGCTGTTAATAACACTCTCAGAACCTGAAAGTAAACGTCACTGAACCTGGAGTTCGGACTGGGACCATTTGAAGGACAGCTTAGACGTTAACCACCCTGGGCCAAAGCTGACAGGGCTCGCAGAAGGGACACCAACGGGAGGACAGTGGCTTTCACTTTCCTAGAGAAACAACCAGGAGGGTGAAGTAGATGAAACCAGAGAAGAGGGAGAGGTTATTTCATGGTCAAGCTTCTAGGATATTGGAAACAAGAGTGAGCGCAAAAGGTTTTTGCAAATGAGTTGGCAACGTTTCTTGAAAGCCAATGAAACTTACCTCAGATTGAAAATGATTATGAACAGTGTTGTTCTCATTTTAAATCAGGGGTTTGAGGTTCATTTGTGAGAAATCAATGTAACCACATTTATCCTTGGCCTACTACTGAGAAAAAAAAGTTACAGTAAAAACGATTTTAGTCTTTTGAAGCTGTGGGTAATATGAGTGATACTGACTGAATGGAAACTTCAGGTTAAGTGTATGAAATGGCAATTCAATAATGATGTGGAATTTGGGAAGAGGGGTGATGGTGGATTTAATCTAAAGACACATAGGTAATTTACTTGCAGAAAAAATCTCATCGTGTTCCAGCAAATGATGTG
This sequence comes from Camelus ferus, assembly GCF_009834535.1. Taxonomy (NCBI): domain Eukaryota; kingdom Metazoa; phylum Chordata; class Mammalia; order Artiodactyla; family Camelidae; genus Camelus; species Camelus ferus. The sequence goes on along the minus strand of NC_045703.1, from coordinate 54,433,292 downwards.
ACCCTGAAATGTTCATGGGGTGGGCGCCATTGCACTGTCACAGCACGGCACATTTTCAGCGCTGGTTAAATATACGCTGGGAACGCAGTAGAATAAGGCCGTGTTGATGACAGCAAGCCTTGCAAAAACCAGCCCCAGCAGAGCACTCCCCTTCTGTTTTCCTACTTTCAAGAAAGGGCTTCAAGCGTTCATTTGAAATTTGTCTCTTAATCTGTTTTCCATTGATGGCAGCAACTGAGAAAAGTTTTCAGCCGGAAAAAGTCAAGTTAAGTCAAACCAGTTTTGCACACAGCAGGCATACAAATTGGCTATTTTTTTTTTAAATCAGAAGTTAAACCATATGCTTTGAATTCAGAAGTGGGATTACATACTCAAAGGCTGCATTATCCTTAAATCATCCCGTCTGTGTGCCTGGGTGTGCTCGTACAGGGTGTGTGCACGTGTGGGTGTGTGGGGGTGCACACACATGTGTGCAGGACTGTTCCCTCAGCACCCTGCCTGGTAGTGACCCTCAAACAGGGACAGGGAAATGGGTGACAGTTACCACAGAGTCCTCTGCAGTCCCCCGCTGGCAGAGATCATCTCTTGAGGACACAGGAGAGATGGGCTCACACTGTATGGTATAAGAAAGTATGAACAGAGCCCCAGAAAGCGTAGAGAAGATTTCTACAAAGTATCTTTCATAAATAACACTTGAATAAACATGTTCTTTTAAAATAAAAATAGAGGGTCAAATAGTATTCTTTGAAATTGAAATAATTCACCACCAGCTACTGTGTATAAGAAGGTTCTACAGACCAGATATGAGGCAAGAAAAGGAAATAAAAGGAGACCCCCCCCCACCCTCCCCACCAACCACATACCCACACACCTGTGCAGGGGGGATGGAGTTGGCTGAATTCAACGTAGCTCCAGAAGAGAGACTGCTTCAGTGTCTTCATCCCAGGCAGGACTCCGAAGTTGCGGTTTGGGGTTATTTTTTTTATTTGTTTGTTTTCTGAGCAGTGTGCGTATACACGTAGCACACGCCCTGATGTTCTCACAGGGGCTGGAGCCCAGAAGGGTGCGGCTCATACACCGTGTGCCTCTGTGAGCATGACTCCAGCAGGAGGGGACCGGGCTGCCAGCCTGCCGGGCCCTCCAGACACATGCTCTTTGTCGGGTGCTGCCAAGTGAGGCATATGGGCGACATCCTACGGGGGTGCTGAAGGGGCCAGTCAGGGATGTGCCCTCACTTTGTAACCAAGATTGGGTGAGAAGAAGGGGCACATCACAAGCCCCCACCCCCATTTGACCTTGCTTTAGGGAAGCCGCTTACCTCAGTGCTCACGGTCCCTGGGAGCCGTAGGACATCATCCTTAAAGTGCAGGTGTGTCCTTCGCTCACTTTTCTACACGTGTTATAGGCAAGTGAATTACCGTATAACCTTTCCCAGACCTGCTGTTGAACCTTGAGGCAGAAAACATGTGCTCCAAGGTCTTTGTGTCTCAATAATGTTTCCAATTATCCAATAACGTTTCACAGATGTTGCGTCGCGGTTAGGAGACTGTTGGAGCAGTGCCTCATTGGGGTACTGCTCTGAGAACCCCGTTCTCCCCAGCACTAAGTAATCAGAGATGCCTGGTACAAGAGACGTGTGACAGCAACCAGTGACCACCTGGGGCCTCGTTCCTCTTTGAGGGGGAAGCCCGCCAGCTGGGACTCTAAGGTCAGCCCTGAGGTGGGGAAAGGAATGTGGGTCCCCTTCCTCCCTCTCTTACTTGCCCCAATACGTGTTGGCACATGTGTTCTCTGGACCTCTGGAGAATGCACAAGACCAGACGTATTGGAGAAGAGATGGAAATGTAGCTACAAGCAGAAGGATGACAGCCTTCACCTGACTGCAGGATGACACACAGCTCACCTGGCCACCAGGGGCAGAACTGGAGGGCCAGGCTGCTGATGATATTATATAATCTAGTAGAAATTTCTGTACCGTAGCACCCCCAACACACATACAAATTCTTGGAAATCTTCCTCGCTAGTCATAGATAAATCCAATTAAATTTCTGAAATACTTTTTTTTTTTTATTAGAATCCCATAGTCACATGCTATCATTAATACTTTTTTAAAATTTAAAAAGATAAAGCAGAAGTTTTGACAAGAATTCCCAAAGCATTGTGACTGTGATATAACTCCTCAAAAGCAACCTATGGTTGCACTACGGCTGGATTCAGACAGAAATTTTTATTTGTTTATTTGTTTGTTTGTTTACTTATTTATTTATATTTTTTGATGACATGGCAAAATGCCAATATTGTTCATTTATTGAATTTCTTTTTTTTTGAAGTTTTATTTTTTTTTATTGAAGTATAGTTAGTTTACAGTGTGTCAATTTCTGGTGTACAGCATAACGTTTCAGACATACATATACATAAATATATTCCTTTTCATATTCTTTTTCATTATATGTTACTATAATAAGATGTTGAATATAGTTCCCTGTGTTATACAATAGAAACTTGTTGTTTATATGTTTTATATATAATAGTTAGCATCTGCATATCTCAAACTCCCAGTTTATCCCTCTCCACCCTCATTCCCCCCAGTAACCATAAGTTTGTTTTCTATGTCTGTGAGTCTGTTTCTATTTTGAAAACAAGTTCATTTGTGAATTTTTTTCAGATTCCACATATAAGTCTTATCATACAGTATTTTTCTTTCTCCTTCTCACTTACTTTACTTAGAATGATGATCTCCAGGGCCATTCATGTTGCTGCAAGTGGCATTATTTTGTTCTTTTTTATGACTGAGTAGTATTCCATTGTATAAACATACCACAACTTCTTTGTACACCCCAAGGTTCATAGCAGCACTATTTACAATAACCAAGACATAGAAACAACCTAAATGTCCACTGACTGATAACTGATGTGTTTATGTTTTAAGGAGATCAGGAACCACAGATGGGCTGATCCCCTGTGGCACCCATAACACTTTACATTCCTCTATTACTTGTCACATTGTGTTAGTGATTTCTGAATTATACAGCTCATGCATGCACTAAAAATGAAAATATTTGGGCCCATCGTTGCGCTAACTGGATAAAGTTGTCCATAGCTAGAGTCAAAATTGGTCTGGAGCTCCCACCATCCAGGACCCAACTGGTCTCTCCGAGACTGAGTTTATTGAGTTGAATTCTTCATAGGCTTGAAGAATGTCTTCACTGCCTGTAGCTCAATGGAGATGTTGGCCATTTTTGTCTTTGGGAAGACTCAGTGGCTTCCTACTGGCCTTGAGAGAGACACAAGCCTTTCATTACCTGCCCACTGCATCCCCACCTTTCTCCTCCCGCCTCTTCATGTGCCATGGCTGACTTCTTCATCTGATCTTACTCCTAAGTACCCTTCAGGTCTCAGCTTAAGTGTCAGGTCTCTCACCCCACCCTTCTACTCCCACCAGACTGGGACAAGCGTCCCTAATATTTTCTTCCATGATCTCTTTTACTTCTCTTATCATCACAAGCACAAGATTTTGTTATATTTGGATTCAGACAGGTTGTGCTGCTCATTCACGTAGGCCCAGAGCCTAGCATTTTCTGAGGCATTCAACCAAAAGTTATCAATAATGTGAGTAATAAATGACAAAAAAAGACACGAAAGTTTTATTCCTTCTATAGAAGGTTTACTTTTTAACAAGGATGAAAGCTTTGAGAGCTGGAGCTGGGATTGGTACTGGTGAAGAAGACTGCAGATGCCACTGGGGAAAAACGCTGAGATGCTCAAAGTGTGTGGACCTGGGAAGGCAGTGGCAAGGCCCTGGGTCTCGCTTCCTTTAACACGTGAGCTGAAGTTGGAGGATGGGACGTGTCCGGCAGGAGTGAAAGTCCTGCACGTTCCTTGGCCTCCCCTCTCCTCATTCTCCTCCTTTTTGTCTTAACATTTTACACAGAAGGAAGCCTTCTTTCTTACTTGAATTCCTGTAAATTTATTTGGAATTACCTCACTCTGAAAGCTGTTTCTATCTGCCTGTTTTTAATTTGCTGGAAATTTCAGAGAAGACGATGATTTATGGGTGTGTCAAATAATTCATGTTTGAGGTAACTTTAATATCAGCATTATTTGTCCTGCTGAATATTTCACATATGAAACAAAATACTTGTCTTTAGTCTTCGGAGGTTTAGGAGGGACTCTGTAGGAGTATGCAAGGTCTTCCACAGCATTTTGACTGCTCAGTGTCTTCATGGGATGACTACCCAACATTTCAACCTGTCTCTCTCTTTCCTTCCTCCCTTCTTCTCTTTCTCCATTTCTCCTCTACAGATGATAATGTATACAGATTCATAGACAGCTAATCGGGGAAGATTGGAAGATCAGAATTTAGGAATTCTGGGTAGAGAGCTATGTATGGATCTACAGGAGTAGAAAGTTTGTTCTTTGTTTTCCACATTCATGGTCACCAGAGAGCACTCACTACATAAGAATATCTACCAACAAACCACCAAGTACACAGGACAGACTAACCTGGCCAGCTGATACCAGCCAGCTTCTATTATCAGGTATCAGTGCCCAAACAATGGTGCAGGATTGGAGTAGCCCTGGTGGCAGGAATGAAGGCTGTGCAGGTCTCCAAAGACATGCACTTCTACTTTCCAGTGCTGATATAGCCACTGGTACTGACAAACATCCAACCTGCTAACAACAGAGAGCACTGATGACCTTGGTGTGGTATTATAACCTGAGACCAATCAGCCATTTGATGGGAAAGTTGGCTGCACGGATTTTCTTCTATCCTGGAAAAGGTAGTGACTCATTGTGATGCAAACTGACTCATATTTCTGATTTGAGTTTGTCTTTCCTGCCTGCAGGGCCTGAGGTGGCATGACCATCTGAAGGCTTTGAGAGTGATTGATCCACTAACATGGCATTTCATATAACATTCCATTGAAACAAGTGACACACTTCACAGGAAAGGAGGTGAACAGTGGGCAAGTGACCATGAGCTCAGTGGGTCCTATTACATGCTATACCATCCAGAAGCTGCCAGACTAGTAGACTGATGGAAAGACATGCTGGCGGCATAGCTGAGGTGCCAGCTTGGGGACATTACTTTGTGAAAATGGGCACTGTTTTCCAAGATGTAAAATACAAAAGAAGTGAACAGCCATTATATGATGCTATGTCCTCAACAGGTAAAAAATAAGTCTGGGATCTGAAGGGTCGAAGCAATAATTGTCTTGCTTATCATCAATACAGTCCACCCACCTGGGGAATTTGTATCTAGGTTCTATGAGTTTAGAGGTCCTGATACCCAAAAGAGACAAGCTTCCACCAGGGAATACAACAAGCGTCCAATTGACTATTAAGCTAAGCTTGCCACCTGGAAATGTCAGGCTCCACGTACCAAGAGGCCAACATTCAAGAAGAGGAATTTCTGTTTTATCAGGGCTAGTCAACCCTGATCTTCAGATGAAGAGAGGATTGCTTTTCTACAATGTAAGTAGAGAGGACTATGCTCGGCACCCAGCTAATTCTTGTCAGTGTTTCTTAGAATTCCCTTTCCCAATGTTGATGACAAAAGGACAGATGCAACAGCTTCATCCTGATAATAAGGGACTTGGACTACTCAAGAGTGAGAATCTAGGTCACCCCACCAGCCACATAGGCCAGCAGAAGTGTTAACCAAGAGAGGTGGAAAATCTAGAATGTAAAATTAAAAAGGAAGATAATAAGTAAGAGTGTGACCTTAGTGTGACCTTGAGACCAGCTGAACCTAAGATTTAGTACCCACTAGCTTTCTTCTTATAAGTTTCACTCATGAAAAGAGACCAACTGGTACCCTGGAGGAGCTTCTCTGTAACATACACAAATAAATGGATCCAAGAAGCACAGAGGGCAGGCTGTCGTGGATGCTGCACTGCTTTACTCAGATTCCATGTTGAGTCAGGCAGTTGCCTCCCCCAACTTCAGGCTTCTTCACTGGGGCAGCCTGTATCCAATAACTTATCAGCACAGGGATGTAAGACCTTATTCTCTTGCCTCAATGGGGCAACTCTGAAGGTCCGTCCCAGCGTTAGAGCTCTCAGTCAGTTTGGGCTGGTCCAACCTCTTCTTCTGCTCTTTCTTGCTTCCTGTCCTTTCTTCCCACAAGTTCTGAACCCCAAAGCACTCCTTGATAAACTTTATGCCCACATATTTCCACCTTGGAGTCTGCTTCCCAGGAAGCAAACCTGGGAAAGGTCAATTTACAAAGACAGAGGAAGGGTTTAGGAAAGCAAAAGGGTTGGTGTTACCACTTAGAGGCCTGGAGGGACAAGAAAAAGAACCTGGAACGAGAGCTAAAGAGAAAAAAATAACCTGACAGGTTGTAAGGATTCTGGCAGAAATACCAAGTCAAGCCGTGATCACCCCCACCTCATAGCCCTCCTACCCTTTGATCTCCTACTGGTGTCTCTAACTGGTAGAACCAAACTGGAAGCCAACGGTCAGTGGATTCTTTTGTTTCCTCCACACTGATCAGCCTCCTCCAGCAGAGAGCAGTGTGGAAAAGATTAGAGAGTGGTTTGGAGGAACAATGAAAGTTACACTATAATCCACCTGGCACGCAGATTTCTTTTTTCCTTTTCTAGGAAGCAAATGAAATTATAGTTCTTCCCTAGAGATGGGGCATGAGTTCTAATGGAGTCAATAGTGTCATTTAATTCATACACAAATAAAATGAGACCAAAGGAAATATTTATTTGAATACAAAGGACAAATAGTTAATCTTAGATAGCAAAGCACACTCTTTCAACAAGATTTTACGTAACTGCATTTATAAGGAAAAGCAGTATCAGAAACTGCTATCTAGACTGGAAGAATGATGTTCCTGCTGAATTCCTGGAAGAGAGCTAGCGTCAGCCCCTACCTTGCTTCCAGGCCTCTACCAGCTCTTATTCTAAACACATAATTCTTCTCTTCTGAAGATTCAGTCCTTCTCCAGGCAAGAACTGATCCACATGTAAGACATTTAAACAGCCCAGTCTCCACATACAGTAGGGGTATACCTTAAGTGATGCTTCCATGCTCAAGCACTGGAGGGTCCAGTGCTGACCAGTAGGATCTCAAATTCATCCAGGGTCTTCTTGGCAGACAGAATGAACCCCCAACAGTTCTGCTAGTGGACCCTGAAGTCCAGCTCTCCTGAGCCTGGCTGGTCCAGTTCCCCTCTTGTCGAAGGCCTTTCTCTCGCCATCTGTATTTCCAGGGGGTAGAGTCCGTCCCTACCACCCCTCCCCACGGCTGAAGCTCTGCATTTGAGGGTGGACTTCCTTTAAGTCCTGCTGTGCCGCCACCACTGAGCTTGGAATCCCACTGCTAAATGCAGGTTGTACCACAAAGTTTCTCCCTGCACAGATCCCCTGCGACTGTCTGACCACAGCGTGTTCCTGGTCCCCTGTAGTGGGTGGGTCTCTGTGCCATTTGTTAGCTCCTTTGCCCTCTTTCTTGGCTCTGAGTTTTCATGGATAAGATAGCTGGGGAAGGAAAGCAGAGAAAAGGGAGTATACTGAAGGAAATGCCTCAAGAAACGACAGCTGCATGGCTATAATATTGCATTTCATGGTATAATTTGCAGGTTAGTTTATAACATATGCACACGTTACTTAATTTAACAAATAGTTATTGAGCATCTATTATAGCTTATCCTACTTTTAATTAAGCACGTGCTAGGAGTGGGCACTGGGTATGCAGAAATAAGATAATGTCCTTGTTCTTCTAAGAACTTACCTTCTTAAAATATGTGACCTATAAGCAGCTAAGTTAAGGGTTATAAGGTGCTAAGAAAAACTCTGTTTAGGTAGAGTGACCACAGAATTTATCCTCTAAATACAGTCTCTTTGAGAATGAAAGGAGAGTGCTAACTCAGGATAAGCTGACTTGTGTGGGATATTAGGACAATAGCCTAAAACAGAACCGTCCAAGAAAAACCAGGACATAGCTTTTTCATGTTATGAATAAAATAAGGCTCACGAAGCACACAAAGGAAGCGGCAGCCAGTTTCATGGGCTGATGTGGGGAATGACTTCATTAAAGACATTTTTGAGCTGAGTCATAAAAGATGGGGGGATAGCACAGGTGAAAAGTGAGGAAATGCTTTTTAAACCATGAAAAGCACTAAGGTGAGAAAGAGAAAAAAAAAAAAAAAGAAAAGAAAAGAAAAGCAAGTGGCCCAGCCCGGCTGGAGTGGAGATTCTGAAGAGAAGAGATAAAGGATGGGACTGGAGAGTTAGGCAAGAGCAGACGACGGAGGCAGGAACTTGCATGCCACACTGGGGAGACTGGAGCTCCTCCAGTGGGGATGGGGGGCGCCACTGAAGAGCTTTAAGCAGGAGAATAACATGAATGCATTAGAATTTTAAAAACTCATTCTGGCAGCAATGCGGAAGTTGGACTGTGGGGACTGGAACATAAGGCTGCAAGTATAGTTCAAGTATAAGGGTCGATTTCGTCAGCCATTTGGCGTTAACGATGGCACGAAGATGTTCATTGATTGTCTGCCGTCTTCCAGGCTTTTATCTGGTATTGGCCATTGAGTTCTACAGCCACTGTCAGGGGTAAGTGTTACTGTGATGGGTCGGATTGTGTCCCCTCGAAGTTCAAATGTTGAAGTCCTGATTCTCAGTGCCTCAGAATATGGCCTTTTTGGAAATATGGTTATTGGCAATATAATGAGTTAAGTTAAGGCCATAAAGGAGGAGGCCTTGATCCAATGTGACTGATGTTCTTATAAAAAGGGGAAATTTGGACACATACGGAAAGAGAGAGAGTACCGTGTGAAGATGAGGGCAGAGACTGGGCTGATGCAGCAGCAGTTGAGGAGCACGGTGAATGGCAGAGCACCACCAGCAGTCAGGAAAGCCCGGAACAGACCCTCCCTCCCAGCTCTCAGAAGGAGCCAGTCCTGCTAGCGCCCTCGATCTTGTGCTTGTAGCTTCCACAACTGCGAGACGATCACTTCTGCTCTTTAAGCACCCAGACCGTGGTGGTTTGTTATCTAGGGAACTGACACAAGCACTTTTTCTGTCTTATTGATGAGGACATTGAAGTTCAGGTAGATGTAGACACATGCTCATCAGATGGTAAGCCGAGTCAGAATTTGAACTCACCTCTGTCTGATCCATCGCCAGTGTTCTTTCCCCCAGCCCTACGTCCTGACTGCCTCACTGTGGCACCATTGGTTAACGTACGTACACCGCCAGGAAGCCACTGCTTCATGCGACGTCGTCTGTAGAGCTGAAATGGGAACTCTGGGCTCTGGATTCTGCTTTCTGCCACAGTGCTACTAGGGTACAATCACTTCTCTTTAGTATAGAAAACAATTCTGGATTTCTTGGTGGGGAGAGGGTGGGGCTTTGGTAACAGAAGATTTTCTTCTAGCCAGAGAAGTAAAGAAAATTGCTAATTTTGGTCAATGTGTCAGTATCAGAATATATACGAGCAGTAAAAGACAAGGAGATGTGGCTACAAAAGCCAGGTTGGCATCAGAAAATGTCACCTAATCTTCTAAGAGAATCGTCTTTCTGTTTAGAAATCTGAAAATGGTCAGAAATTCTGCAACCCTCTTATCCGAACAAGAGGTTGCAACTCGAAAGCCAGAGACTTAGCACGTCGTCTTTCTTGGTCTTCAGTAGAGTGTAAATATTATGTACTACGTTGATACTCCGTCTTGTTTTCTAAAGTATTTTTTACTTACTTGACAATTTTTAAAAATTATGCCCTTAAGATAGGAACTGAGTTCTACACTTTGCCATGGTCCTCACCGTTCCCCAGTGTTTAACACTGGCCCTGCAACACTCAAGATCTGTAAACGTGTCCTTTTATGACCTATGGTCTAGGGGTGTAGTAATTTCTCCTGATGTTCCGAGTTTCATGATTTGATAGCTCTGGTGTTTCATACCCAAAAGATCCAAATGCAAAGGCCCTTTTGTTTTCTTTCCCTTTTTAAAACACGAGAAGGAAAACAGTCAAGGCTTTGGTCTACGTTATATTTATGCTCAAACGAGTGAATGATATCCTAGCTTAAGGAGATATCTGGGAGAAAAAAAAGTTAGTTTTGTGATTTTACTAGAGTACAAATTTTACCTAGTGAAAGATTTTTTATATTTATCCACAGAGAACACCTACTTCTCTGCTTGAGTGGTGCTATATGCCGTTCAAACTGAAGGATGTACCCGTGAGGATATCATTTAATTCCATCCCCTCATTTCCATGTCTTTGGGGCTTTTGTGCTATCACTTAGCTCTCATGCCAACAAACACTGACTTCAAAGTTTCCACAGGTGTTCTATTTTTCTCTCTCTCCTCAAAAACATCCCTCTTCCTTTTGCACATTTGAAACGTAAACCTGAAGCTAGAACCTCGAACTTCCTTTAGCAAGAGCCCCAGAGCTTGCCAGCTGTCTACCCTCCCTGGATTCCAGGGAGGAGAGAGGGAAGTGAAGCAAGCTGGTAATTGATGAGATCTTGTGGGGATGGCAGAAAATATTTCCAATTTTAATTTATTAGGCTTATATTGACAAAGAAACCATAAGCTCTTAAAAGCTTACTTCATTCACATACTTTTTGGCCAGCGAAAAGTTTCACTGTTGCCAAGGAAAAATGTTTCCTTTATTTCTCTCACTTCTGCTGACATATGAATTTTTTTTGGAAAGACTTAATTAGAATCAGAAAACAGCTGATCCAGCCAAAACTGGTGATGGAGACAAGGTGTTTGGTAGCTGGATCTTGCTTTTTATTTAATTTTATTTTTGATATTGCCCTGGTTTTGCTGTAGATGGGCATTGACGAGATGCAGTCTTGGCACAAGAGAGCTCTTCTTGCACTGGAGTCCTTTCACTATTGGGGAAAAAGGAAAAACGAGGGCTGAAGGTACTCTTCCTACCAATGTGGATGCCACTGACCTTGGAGGTTTCAAAAGAATAAATGCTGCTTTATGATTCTTGGAATAGCTACTGCAGTGAATAAAAAAAAATCTGAATTCTTGATGAATTCTTTAGAAAAATAATTTTTGCAGTCTGTTCAGCTCTGCACTTAAAACTGAAAGGGAAGAGTTAAAGATGCTGGGACAATAAATACCTTCTATAATCGTGAGTCTGGAGGAAGAGGCGGGTGTGTCCACTTGAAACTTGCCAAGTCCTGCCTTTCCGTTTACTTCCCTCTCGTGTAATCACGCTTCGTGGTGATCTTGTTGACATTAACATTTAATGAGGGCCAAAAATATGCTAAGCCCTCAGTTGTTCATGGAATGAGCAAAGCCCGTTCTCTGAGGTCTCACTTCAAGATACAAAGAAGGGCAAAATAGGAAAGATGAAGACAGGAGACATAACTATAGAACTGTAAAACGAAATTCACCAGCTGTTCTCAAAACAACACAAAATGCCACCCTTCCCCCAATAAAAACCAAAATGTAACCACAATGAAGCCCATCAATGGATAGTCAGACCATATACATTTGAATATGTGCAAAAACACATTTGCAATGAATATATGTTCGTAAATTTATTCCTTTACTCTCCTCAGTCAAAAATATATATATTGCATGATTGCAAATTCCTGGAAGGGGCCCTGCTTCGGGTAAAAACGTGTTTCCATAATATTCCTGACCTAAAGGAATCTCTGATCTGCAAAGAAAGAGAAAGACAAGATACACACACGATTTCTGTTGACTAGCCAACACCACACACTTACTAATTGGGAGTCAGGAACTCTTCCTGCCCAAGTACCATCTATTTCTCTCCAACTCCAAACTTTAGTTTGGATCCCATCATATCCTTCTTGGTCTCCTGATTTCAGCCTCACTCTGCTCTCGTCCATTATTTATTCAGGAGCTGTTGGGCTTTTCTTATCTGGAAGTGTCTGTAGGGTCTGAACTCCAGAAGGGAACTGAGAATGTTTTCCAAAGAAGAAATTCACACGTGAGGCAAGCAAGTGAAAGACCTTATAGGATGTGTGAGGAAGTGAAGCATGTTCCTGGGCCTGAGTGTTGGGTTATGCAAAGGAGGCGGTGGCGAGAGATGAGGAGGGAGATGACAGCAGGGTCTTGCAGGTTGCTAGAAGGGGCCTGGCTTTCTTTAGTAGAATAATTGAAGGCATGGAAGGGTTTGGAGAGATGCATGGCATCCCTTCACACTTTCTGCTTTCCATCTTTCCATCTTTTTGTGCCCATAGGACGTTTTACCCCTCCTTCATAGCATTCTACTGCGATTCCTTTTCATGTCTGCAAGTGACAATCAGATTTCAGCGTCCAGAAATAAGGAAGACCAAGTTAACACAAAGAGATCTCTTTCCTTTTAGATATACTTGTCTGTGTTGGATAAAATATTCAAAACCAGGGAGGATAGGGTGGGTATAGCTCACTGGTAGAGTACATGCTTAGCATGCATGAGGTCTTGGGTTCAATCTCTAGTACCTCCACTAAAATAAATAAATAAATAAATAAATAAATAAATAAATAAATAAATATATTTAAAGCAAAATTATAATACTATCTAACTCACCCCTAGGGAAAGGAAACTCTCAAGTGCCAGGAGGTAAAGTGGAATTTTAAAGTCAAAGCAGTGAGTGTCTAAGCTGATGCCAGGGGTATCTCACCCAGATAAAAGCACTGACAGCTGAGCACTGCAGTGTTCATATCCTCACAGGGAATCCCAAGTCAGGACCATATTAGTTTCCTAGACTGTCATAACAAAGCACCACAGCCGGGCAGCTTAATGCAACAGAAATTTATTCTGTCACAGTTCTGGAGACCAGAAGTCCAAAATCAACTAATAAAAGTATCCAAAGGATTTGCAATTATGAGAAGAATCCACTATAAAATAGTTACTGAAGTGTTCAAGACATAAAAGAAGAAACAAAATAAAACAAAAGATGGAAGGCAGAATAATGTGGACTTGGAAAAGAACACATAGATACTCTAGAAACAAAAAATATCAACATTAAAGTTAACAAAATTAATAAATTGGTTAAGCAATAGATTAGACATAGTTAAAGGAAAAGAGTCAGCACATTGGAAGATGAATCTGGAGCAAGTGCTCAGAAAGAAGCACAAGTTGATAAAGACATTTTTAAAAATATGTGGAAAAGACTGAGTAAAGGGAGTGGAAGACAGAAAAAGAAAATCCAGTATATATTCAAAACAACTCCAAAGGAAAAAAGGAAAATTAATGTAAGTGACACAGCACTTTAAAAGACAATGGTTGATAATTTTCCAGAATTAAGAAGAGTCATGATCCTCAGACTGACCCTTGAGAACCCCAGACACTCAGTAGACTACAGAATACCAAAGACAAAGAAGAAACATTAAAAAAAATTTTTTTAAACTTGACAAAAAGAACAGATTACCTGTAAAGGAATAGCAGTTAGACTTGCAACAAAACTTCTCATCAGTAAAATTAAATGCTAAAAGAAAATAAAATAATACCTTTAAAGTATGAGGGAAAATAACAGTCAACCAGGATTCTACACCAGGGATTCTATCATTCCAGAAGGAGTGTGAGAGAAAACTAAACTGAAAAAAAGGTAAAAGAGTGAGTCACTAGTAATACGAAAGCCATCATTTAGGAAGTAAAGTGAAACACCCCCACCCCCCAACCCCCAAAAAAGAGTAGGAATAGAAAGCAATAGATTTATAAAAAGTAAAATCACTGGCAACCTCATCTAATGAACACAGGTATAAAACCATGAATGAAATATTAGCACACCAAATCTAGCAGTGTACCTTAAACATGCGGACAGGGTGTGGGGAGAGAGATGAGTTGGCGGAGCACAGAAGACTTTCAGGTCAGTGAAATTATTCTCTGTGATAGCATAATGATGGATACATATTATTATACACTTGCCCAAGCCCACAGACTACACAACACCAAGAGTGAACCCTAATGTAGATTTTGGGTGATTATGAAGTGTCAGTGAAGGTTCATAAGTTGTAACCAATGTTATCATTCTGGTGGGGGATGTTGAGTACAGGGGAGGCTATGCACGTGTAGGGAAATAGGTACCTTCTTTCAATTTTGCTGTGAATCTAAAACTGCTCTAAAAAGTTAAAGTCTAAAAAAATACATGTGACAAAGGAGAGTTTATCTCAGAAATATTATATAGGTAGTAGGATTAATATTAGAAAATGTTATTAAATCAAAAATATTAGGATACACATTTTAAAATGGAAAGGGGGAGAACAAAGTACGTGAATATCTCAGTTGATCTAGAAAAAGTATTAGATGAAATTTTATATCCAGATGTTACTCAGTGCGCGCGCGCACGCACACACACACACCTATGAATAAGAGGGGAATCCCTTAGAAAGGTAAAGAATATCTACCTAACATGGCAAACAACATACTCCATTTGTTAAGTGTTAAGTTAAGTGCATTTCTACAAAGCCTCAAATAATACAAGGATGAAAATTTACAAACATGATTTTTTACCTTTTCATTTTGAACTAATTTTAAACTTACAGAAAAGTTGAAAAAATACTACAGAAAGTTTTTTTTTTAATGTCTCTCACCCAGCATCCCCTAATATTAAGTTTTGTATGATCATAGTACAATTATCAAACAAGGAAATGAACATTGGTGCCATACCATCAACTAAAGATCTTATTCAAAGTTTGCCCTTTTGCCACTGATCTCCTTTTCTTCGTCTAGGTCCTTATGAAAGACTGTACATTACATTTCCTTGTTTAGAACTAACTGGCTCCAATGATTTGAAATAGTTCCCCAGTGTTTCCTTGCCTTTTGTGACCTTGACACTTTTGCAAGTGTTGATCAGCTATTTTGTTGAAGGTCTTTCAGTTTGTATTTGTTTGTTGTTTTCTTATGACTGGGCTGAAGTTATGCAATTTGGTAAGACTACCACAGAAGTATTAGAATACAGAATACAACCTCAGGTATGCATCATACCATGGGATTCAGTACCTCCATATGTACAGGTATAACAAGTTTTCAGAGCAGAAACACACTACAAGTCAGAAAATAAAATTTAAGAATTGAACAAATAAAGCAAATTGTCTTTTTTTTTTTTTTTTTACAGATAATACTTGTCTATATAGAAGACCCAAGACAATACACAGACCAACTATTAAAACCAATAATATAGTTCAAAATGCTGGAGATGGTGTGGAGAAAAGGGAATCTTTGTACACTGTTGAGGAAAACATAAATTGATGCAACCACTATGGAAAAAGTATGGAGGGTTCTCAAAAAACTAAAAATAGAATTACCATATAATCCAGCAATCCCACTCCTGGGCATACATCTAGAAAAAACAAAAGCTGTAATTTGAAAAGACACAAACACCCCAATTTATAGTGGCAATATTTACAATAGCCAAGACATGGAAGCAGCCTAAGTGTCCATCAACAGATGAATGGGTAAAGAAGACATGGTATATATATATGCAATGGAATACTACTCAGCTAAAAAAGGAATGAAATATTGCCGTTTGCAGCAACATTGGATGGATCTAGAGATTATCATACTAAATACAATAAGTCAGACAAAGACAAATATTATGAATCACTTAAATATGGAATCTAAAACATAGTACAAATGAACTTATTTACAAAGCAGAAATAGACTCACAGACAAAGAAAACAAATTTACAGTTACCGAATGAGCAGGGGGAGAGGGATAAATCAGGAGTATGAGGTCAACAGATGCACACTACCATATATAAAATAAACAACAAAGATTTACTGTATAGCATAGGGAACTATATTCAATACCTGTAATAAACTATAATGGAAAAGAATAAAAAATAATATACATATACACATATATCTGTATAATCAAATCACTTTGCTGTACACCTGAAACAATATTATAAATCAAATATACTTCAATAAAACAAAAAAGAAAAGAAAAAAGAAAACCAATTATATAGTTCAGCAAGTTAGCTAAAAAAAAAAGATCAATATATAAACATCCTTAATATTTTTATTCACATGGATTAATGAATTTGAAAGTATAATAATCATAAATAAAACAACACAAAAAAAATCCGAAGTACCTAGAAGGAAATATAACCAACATATGCAAGATTTTGGAGAAATTTATAAAAACCTTACTGTAAAACACAAAAGCATAACAAAATGCATAAGGAGATACACTTCACTCGTGGACTGGAAAAAATGAATAGATAAAATATGGCAATTTTCCAAAGTTGATGTATAAATTCAATATAATTCCAATCAAATTCTCAACATAATTTTTCATGGAATTAGATAACCTGATTCTAAAAAGTTATAAGAAAATGAACCATCAAGATGTGCCAATACAATTTGACATGAGATTTTTATTTTTATAAAGCCTCAGTAAATAATACTGTGTTCTTGGTGCAGGGATAAATATATAGATCAACTGAAAAAAAATGGACCACAGACAAACTCACACCTTTTGGGTATTAAAAATCAATAGGGAAAGGATGGATTACTCAGAATGATTTTTTGATAACTGGTTATTCCCATTAACTGCTACGTCCACTGTGTGAATTAAAGGTCTAAATCAAAGTATTAATTCCAAATGCGTTAAAGATCTAAAGGTCTAAAGTTTAAAAATCAAAACTGCAGAAGGTTCAGAAAACAATAGACTATCTTAATGACATAAATTAGGGTGACTTAAAGCCTAAATAAATTAAAAGCCATATGTAAATTGCATACTGTAAAATTAAAAACTTCCACACAATAAAATACACATACAGGGAGTGAAAGGACAGGTAAACAAAACATTAGAAGCTTGTATAATGGACAAAGAACTCGTATTCAGAATATCACATAACCTAAATTTTTACACATTTTAATATTTCTAAATTTGGATACATCTGACTATTGAGAAAGCAATTTGGCAATAGCTGGTAAAGTTAAGGGTGCTTATACCCTCTGACCCAGCAATTCTGCTCCCAGACACCTTAAGCTGGTATTTTTCAAACCTTAGGTCCTAACTCATTGTTGGGTCATAGAATCAATTTAGTATGTCAATTTTGTCAATTTCAGAATTTAAAAGTAATAGAATAGAATTGAATGGAATGGAATCAAAGAATAGAAAAGAAATATATCAGAATGCAGCTCAACTTGATATCAGTTAAATACACGTGTATGTGTTTACGTGTGTTCGCACCTGGGCTCATGGATGGTGATATGCAATGTAGTCAAACTTTGGGTCCTTGTCAAAATGAGTTTGAAAAACATTGTCCTATAGAAAATCTCACATACATGAACAAGGAGGCATATACAAAAATGTTCTCTGCAGAACTATACTTAATAGCAAAAAAAATTGAAATGTGTAAATGCTCATTAAAAGTAGAAAAGATGGATTATGGTAAACTCATAAAACAGAATAACATTTAACTGGAAGAATATATTGAACTACGTCTACATGGATCAACTTGGATAAATGTTAGAAACATAATTTTGAATGGAGGCTGTAACATCCAAGAGGGCTTGTAAAGTATGATACCATTTTGGAATATTTTCAAAACTCAAATCCTACGTTTTATAAATACAGGACCACCAGGTAACAAGGCTAGCAGTTACCTTTGGGAAAGGATGGAGAGAGAGAGGGAAGGCGAGAGGGAGAAAGGAAAATTAAACTGTTGGTCAAGAGCTCATTAATTCTTTGGGGAAATTTTTCTTTTTTTTATCAATATAAGAGCTTCTGAAAATTTGGCAAAGAGTTGATGTTTCTGTTTACTTAGCATTATATTCATTGTACTTTTTGACTATTTGCATTGTTTTAAAATAAAAATTAATTTCTTGAGAGCAAGACAAAGTAACCTGCGTCATGTTTGTTCCAATTCTCAGCATCTAGGGCATGACTGGGATACACTGTGCTTAATCCATTGGTTAGTCAACCAGTGGACGTTAGAATATTTGGCGGCATTAGAGAGCACTCTAGAACCAGATTTCATGTATGAAATAACCTGGTAAAGTCCTTTGGCTTGCAGGGAGAGGGTGAGCAGGGTTGGCAGGTGACAGCCTTATGACCATTCATTCATTCCAGAACATCCCATAGGAGAGCAGGAGGAGAGGTCAGATAGCCCAGACAATGTATTCCCAGGGGAGATGACAGGATAGTGAAAAATATCACCAGTCTTCCTTCTTTAAGAACTCATGGTCAGAATCAGAAAGGGGTGTTCAGGTGCTGGACGCCTTTCATCAGTGTCAAGAATTCCCAGGAGAATATCTTCATCCCAAGAGACTAGGGGAAGGAGGAAAACCGAGAAGCAGGGGAACCACCCAGTGTGCCTTAGACTGCTGTGGAGCTGCAGGTTCAGAGAAGAGGGTGGGGATGGAAAGAGAGAGGCAAAGAGGGTCTCTGGTTCAGGGGAATGCCTGAATTCTGGCTCTGACCATGTGTGTGGTTCTAGAAGCTCCTCCGCGGCTCTCCTGGTGAGGAGCAGAGGCAGCTGTTTGTACTCAGGATGCTTCCAGACTGCATCTGTGGTGGATGCAGTCTGGATAGGACAGAAATAGTTTCGTGAAGGCATAGAATTCCCTGGTTTAAAGGGAGAGAGTTGACAGCGAGAGGAAAGGTTGTCCACACCCACCCTTCCCTGTCTGCGATGCTGCTTTGGTGGATGTGCAGTTCCAAGCCGTTTGAGGTTGATTAGAAGTGAAAGCGCCCTTAGTAGCTGATCACCGTGCTAAGAAATCAATTTGCTCCAAGTTAATTTTTAGTGCCTGTTACAGACAGGCGTTTGTTACCGATCAGGGGAGGTAAAGAGTAGAGTGCAGTTTCTTAGGTATAATTTTATAATCTCCCTGGGTTGTCATCTTTTAAGAGAGAAATCTGAGCTATTCTGACAAAGAAGAGGAGGAATTTTCTGTTCGTCTTTCTCTAGCAGTGGACTTGTGGGGCGAGGGTAGAAAGAGGGGCTGGTCTCATTCGGAGAGGGAAGGCAATGGCAGACCAGAACAAAATGCAGGCTGGACAGAGCAAGTCCAGGGCTGAAAAAGGATGCACCAGAGAAGAAAAGAGTTAAGGAAAAGGAACAGAGAACTAGAGGATGAAATAATACCTCAAAGTTATTTGTAGTTTACTACAGACCAATCACTATTTACAGCATCTTACACACATCAGTTCATTCAACCCTCTAACAACCCTAAGAGATTAGAGCAGAATTATTACAAATGAATAAAGTAAAGTCCAGAAAGTTAAGTAACTTACCTGTGGGAGTCATTAAGTCAGCTCTTCATTGTAGCTGTTCCTCAGTAGCCATGGAGGATTGGCTCCAGAATCCCCATGGGTACCAAAATCCACTGATGCTCAAGTCTCTTATGCAAAATGACAGAATATTTGCATATAACCTATGTATATTCAAGTTTTGCCTTTTGGAACTCTCTAATTTTTTTTTTCAAGTATTTTCAATCCTTGTTTGGTGGAATCTGTGGATGCAAAACCTATGGATACAGAAGGCCTGTATGGCTGCTCCTCTTCTCTGAGCACCTGATAGGATCGCATGCTTCTGCTTCCTGAAGGTAGCTGTCACCATTTGACTTGCTTTGTCCCAGAACATATGAGTGGAGGTGACGTATGCCACTTCTGGACAGACTTTTAGGAAACAGTGCTTCTCTGTCCTTGCTCCTGTCTCCTTGCCATGACAAATCCTAGACACTTCAGATGGAGGATTTGCCATCCACCTGGGTCCCAGAGTGAAGAGACATGACGGAGCTGTGCATTGATCAGAAAGCCTAGCCTAGCAGCTTCAGTCCCTCCAACCATTGTGTAAGCAGCTAATTCAGTGAATTCAAACCTTCTTGCTTGAAATACCTTCAGGGTTTTCTGTTTCCCTCCCTGACTGATATATTTAAGCAGGGACTCCTGCAAAATCTGTCACAGCGAACCGTTCCCTTCTTGATCGTCTCCCCTTGGCTTCGATGGCACTGTTTTCTTTTGAGTTTTTGTACTTCTTCCCAATGCCCTTTACAGGTTCAGTGCCTTCTGTGCATACCCCAAATTTTGGTGTATTTCAGATTTGATTCTTGGCAGTCTTCTTTTATTGCACATTTTGCCTGTAAAATCATATCCACACATGTTCGTTTATCATCTATATTGATGCCAGCCATGCCTGGCTATCTTCAGATCAGACCTCTCTTCCAGCTCCAGATCTGTATTTCCAGCTAACTACTAGAAATCTCTGTCCAAGCATTAAAACTCAAAACAAAACCCACCCTCCTCAACACCCCCAAGCCTGTTCCTCCTCTGGTGTTTCACATCGCAGCTAATGTATCATGAACCACTTCATGGTCTCCAAGAGAAACCAGGCTTCTTCAGCTTTTCCTTTCACTGAGCCTCATACATCACCTCCCACCCATCAACAATACTCTCTCTCTCCTCTCTCAGTCACCTTTTCATTTGTTCAGAAAATATTTATTAAACACCTAACCATGTTGGGGATATCATGCCAGACAATGGTGAACAAGGTGTGGTTCCTGCCCTCAAAGAGCTTAGCTCAGTTCACACTGTCATCACATCTCACCCAATCTATTGCAATAACCTCCTAACTGGTGCATCTCTCCAATCTACCACGTTGTTGCCCGAGTGGCCATCCAGTATTGAATACTGAGTTTAGAATGTGTCTTGTGTACTTAGAATAGACTCGTGTTGAATGCCTGCCCTTGAACCTGTTAGTTTGTGTACCTTGAGCAAATTAACTCAAAAAGATTTCTGTGTTACTGTCCTTTTATGTGACCCTGGCATAGGGTAGCTCAATAAATATTAGTTAACATTCTTGAAGTGAAAATTTTAACCAGATGACTAACCAGCTTATGTTTCTTTCATGAATCTTTATTGTGGATAAGATAAAGTCCAATTTCTTTGGCATCAGGTATTAGAATCTTAATGACCCAGGGTAGAATGAATTTGACTTTGCTTTCCTCCACTCTCATGCTGCTGCCACGTGTTCCCACCACGCTGAATGACTTGTACCCAGTGTACCTGTTACATTCTTTCTGGCCTCCATGCTCTTGCACATTCTGTTCTTTCTGCCTAGAATGCTCTTTTCTTGGTCATCTTTCAGTTCATTCAGCAACACTTATTGGCCACTTATAATTTTCCAGACACTGCACTAGGCATCCAGGCCTTATATTTTATAAGGCACTGCATCTGTTCAGGAGCTCCTTACCATTTAATGAGAGAAGTAGCCATCAAGCAGGTCATTACAATACCCAGGGGTGGGAGCTGTGATGGGTGGAGGAAGGCAGAGAAATGTTGTTTACCTCGGATTCAGACAGTCCTAAAAGATTCCTGGGTTGAGGAGATGCCTAAGCTGAGTTTTAAAAGAGAAGATGCAGGAGAGGAATAGAGTGCACAGTCAGTGCTTTTGAGAAATTTTGCTGTATAAGGGAACAGAGAAGCAGGGGGCAAACTCTTGGGTTAAGAGCAGTTGAGTTTTTTTTTTTAAGATAGGAAATATACAACATGTTAGTATACTGATGTCAGTGACCCGACGGACCCAAAAGAGAAGCAGAAATTGGTAGCAAAATGAAAGAGGAGATTTGCTAAATTGCTAGCTTGGCGAGGACAAGAAAAGACAGGAGCCCACGTACAGGTGGAGGGCTTGGCCAAAGATTGGTGCACAGGGGTGGGGATGGGTTCATCTACAGTAACCTCATGTCTGCCTTCTCCTCCGGTGTACGCCTTTTCATCTTTCTAGAAGGCCTTATTACCATTTTCCCAGCAGGGGGAGGATTTTAACCATACCTTTGTATGCAGAAAGCTCTCAAAAATGTATCTGTGGAATGAATAATGAATGACGAATGACCCACAGTCTGTACCAGCATGTGCAAACCGAAAACGCAAAGCTCGTTGTCCAAAGGAAAGAATAATTGAATTACAAATTATCCTCTGGAACACACTTATTCATAAGTTGAAAACAACCTTTCAATTTCTTTATTGAAAACAATACTTTGACTTGAAAAAGGATTTAAATAATTTTGCAACCTTTTTAGGGGGAGCGCAAATTCCATTTGTAGAATTGTCCACTAAAAGAAAATAATTTCATATTATACAGAGAGGCCCTCAAATTTTGATATTTTGAATTTTTGCAGTGAACTAAAGGAAATACCTATTAAAATAGAAAGATTAAATTATATATTTGTTCATTACAGCAATGTTAGTAATAATAAAACTGAAAGTAATGTAATCTATATGTGGAAATTAGATTAAAATATTGACTAAGGTCAATAAATTCATGAAATGATGAATAAAAGAATAGGCATATTTAATGACACAAAAACCTGTTTATGACATATATTTAAGTGAAATAAACAACTTGCAAGTCATATGTTCAATATTTGTTTTAGGAAAAAGTACAAATTTAGGCATTGAAAAAATTTCTGGAAGGATATATATCAAGATATAACATAATTTTCTCTACATGTTGGGTTCATGGGTGGATTTTTTCCTTTTTTTTTTCCCCTTGCTTATTTTCTAGGTTTTTGTGATGAAAATATAGTACTTTTGATTTTTAAAACATTATTTTTAATCAAGAAAAAAATATTTTCTGCATATTCCATCAAATGCTATGGTCAGCATTATACACATATGACCCTTAGTTCTTTGTCACTAACATCCTTCAGAGAGCACGTTTTCCTGCACCTCTCACAGGCAAAAGGCAGTTAACTCCAGGGTTAAATCTCTTCTGAAGCAAAACGCAGTTCATACAGTGTTAGCATTCATCTGGGAGGAGTTAATGGTGTGGCAAACATCTTCTATTTTCCATTCCCAACCAGGAAATTTACAGGTGGTCTGGGTATGTCAGGAGTAAATGTTCATGATCAATGGGTATCTCGACTATCCTGAAAAATGCTCCGTGGAAGTGTGGCTGTTTCTTCAGGTGGTAAATTATTATTCATTTATCATCTCAGAATATTTCATTTTCTCCAGTGCAAGCTGGATGTTGAAAAAGTAGCTTTTGGTTTTTCAACTGAGGGAAGGGAAGCTTCTTTTAAACTGGTGAATGCATTGTGCCTTTAATACAGAGGCCATAGCATCTTCAAAAAAGCATTGAAGAAATATTACAGAACAGGTGTTAGTGTTTCCAGGTTTGGTTGGTTTTAGGTAAAAGTAACATTTTCAATTTTATGTACTTAATGCCCTCTCCATCTTAGTTATCCTTAATTTCCACTGTAATCTTCTCCAAAATTAGCTTCCAATAGAACACAAGCTTCCTCTCCAAATATAGCCTCCACCAGCACTAAAATAGCAAGCTTTTTTTTTTTTTTTCCTTTCTATTTCTTCTTGGTCACAATCAAAGAGAGAATACAGTAAAAATTCTTCCCTGTGAGGAGCATGTTAAGCATAATTTGAATCCTTTTGGGAAAAAGACAGCCCACTCTAGATATGTAGCTGGCAGGGGTTTGAACTGTTAATATTTTTTGTGGCCAGTGTGTTCCTTCAGTCCTGGAATGGATTTTGATGATGCAACTGTGTGGACGCCTCTGTAAGTCAGGTGATGGGAAGTGGGCAGGCTGTCAGTTCATCTCATGCTGTACATTTTCATTGGCTCATTGGCACTGGTGCCAAGAAGAATGCCGATGTGTGTGGAATAAAGGAATGCAATCATTTTTCAAAACAGAACATGAGAATGGGCAGGCTCTTTACATTCATGGGGGGAAGGCAGAATTATAAATATATGGGGAATAAGCATCAGAGAGGAAAAAATGGAGTAGAGCAAGATTACTCGATTAATTAGATGTAGGATGCCCAGCTAACTGAGAAAATATCAGTCCTAGTCAAAGAGAAAGAGGTATAAACTAGAGACTTTTGGAGATTTTTCAACATAGAAATTAAGAACAGAGCACAGGAAAGGGGAGGGTATAGCTCAGTGGTAGAGTGCATGCTTAGCATGCACAAGGTCCTGGGTTCAATCCCCAGTTTCTCCGTTAAAGAAAAAAAAAAAACAGAGCACAGGAGAGTTATGAGACTTGATGCATAAAAATGTTCAGGTATGACACCTCTTTCCACCCTTCACAGGGAGGACTTTGGATTGAAGGAAGCAGGGAACACGTGCAGGGGTAAATGTAGTTTATTGGAGGGAACAAGGCTTTGGAGAGGGAAAGATTTGACAGCTGCTTCCCAACTGTGCCTCATGGGGCAAGAAACCTTACCCGCCACCATGAGCCTTTGCTTTCTTTTGTTTAAAATGGACAAGTTAGTCACTATCTTCTTGGAGTTTTATTACCTCTGAAAGCAGATAGTATAATGCTTGATGTATACTTGATGCTCAACGAATAGTACCTATAATTATTTCACAGAATGTTCAACCCTTTAATTGTAGCTTCCCAGGAAGCGCTTGGTTACTCTGACCATGGGGTGTAGATAACATCGTGATGCCCCCTACATGCTTGTCTAATGGAGCCAATGTGCTTCATTCTTTATGAACAAAACAATGTAATGCAGCAGTTAATTGATAAATAATAAGTTTTCTCACCAAGCATCATGATTCAGTATTAAAGACTGTAAGTATATAGTAAATATGTTTTGCTTTTGTTACATAAATTTAGGAACTAGACAGAGACCTGAGTGGAGAAATGCACAGGAGTCAACAACAGAGAGCAGGTCTTAGGCTCTGGTGTCAAACAGACCTGGTTTGAGAGACTGGCTCTGCCCACTTAATGCTCTGTGACCATCAGCAACTTGTTTAAACTCTGTAAGTATCAGTTTCTTCATTTCTATCCATAAACGTAGTAAATATTAGTTATTAGTAATTAAGGCATAAGTGGGTGACCACGAGTGGGAAGGTAGTAGAGTCAAGTCCTTGCTTTGACCGGTGCTGAGTTGCAGGCTGACGGTAAGAACATGAAGGATCTAAAACAGGCATTACGTTTGTAGGTATAGACTTGATTTTCTCTGACTCTTGATTAGATGTTGAGAGCTGATTTCATATTAAATAGGTAATTGTGAGACCTATTTTTAAATTTACTTTTAGATATGGTGGTATCTACCCAAGCGCTGCCTCTGTAAAGCACAGGTCATCACAGGCACAAATGTATGTTGGTACAAGTTGAAAAAAATGACATGTGTTATAAGAGAACTATAGATAAAATGTTATGGAAGTTTAAAAGATTGTTACTTCCAGCTGGAAAGAATAGAAATGTCACTTTTTTAAAAACTCCCCACAGTTTATCAAAACCCAACAAAAGCTATATCTAAATATGGGGCACAAACGACCTCTGTGCTCCAGTTCAACCAGGGGACGTTTCGGTACAAGTTGGAACTGTGTCAAAAAATCACCATAAACCAATATTTGGTTCCGTTTCCATTTAAGGAAAAAGATCAGTTTGTATTCTTGAGTGGAAGTTCCAATATGTAATAAAATATGTTGGTAGAACAGGCTGCTCATAAATTTTGGTTCTAATTCAGAGATCTCATGGATGATCAGCCTTAGAAAAGAAGGATTTAATTGTACCAGAACTTCCAAAAATGACAAAGCTATAAACACAAGATTAATCCTTACTGACAATCATTACCGAGAACTGTTCACCCGGCACCACTTTTTGTCTATACTCATCTGCATGAAAAGCAATTTGCCCTGAAGACTCAAAACCACTCTCCTGCACAGTATGACGTATAGTATACTGTGAAAAATGAAGTACAATTAGTTGATCCTGGAACTACATGGAAGTTAGGGGTACCGACTCCTGCACGGTCAAAAATCCACACACAGCTACCTCTGCCTCAAAAACGAAGGAACTGATAAATGACTCACCCGAGGGCGGGGAGCTGAAACAGTTGCCATAGAATCAAGACTCAAACTCTAGTTCTTTTGATTCTACACATTGTGCTCTCTAATCAAACACAAACTTTCCCCCCACCCTTACTTAAAGATCTGTAAAATGAAAATACTGGTACTATATTTATTTTTTTTAATCCACCTATAAGCGGACCTGCACAGTCTAAGCCTATGTTGAACAGCAGATTTTCCTCCATGTGGCAAAACTAAACAATGAGAAGAAGTCCTTCCCGCAAAGTCTGTATTTTTTGTGACCTATGGATTCTCGAACAGACAGCAGTTGCGTAACTGTAGTCTCTGTGACTCTAAGATTTCATAACTGAAGTTTAGTTTAGACCATTTGAAGTCTCTATTGTTTAGATTACTTGTTTTTAAACCTTAGTGATGAAAAGAATTAGCTTGTTACAGATTCCCTCTGCCCATTTCCAGATACTCTGATTCAGTGAGTCTTGGGTGGGACCCAGGAGTCTGTACGTCACAAGCAGCCGGAGCCATTCTGATGTAAGTAGTCCATAGACTGCCTTGAGAAATTTGCTACAGATTTACTAAGCTTGATATAATGCCTCTTTTAATCAAAGATTTAGGAAGTATCTTTCTTCAGTTTCTAGAACACATCTTGTTCCCATTTTCACTCTTTCTTAAAACTGGCACTCATTTCTGGGCCAAATCTAGGCCATGTGTGAAAGAGAAAAATATTCCTTGTGTGCAACTCTTTCTAAATGCTCAAAGCTAGTGGTCTTCTGAGTGGGTGTTTGCATCCTAAGAGCTGCACAAAGTGCCTTATTGGAGTGTGAGAAAAAATTAGAATCTCTATTTTTATTAGCTTTTATCTCAAAAGAGAAGTTAAACTTTACCAGTTTGAATGAATTGGGACAAGAGTGTATATGCACTGTTTCTACGTAAGCAAATATACATGTAGAGGAGCACACACTCGGACACTTCTACTGGTGGTAATGAGTAATGAAGAGGTTGAGAACCAACTGCTTTAATCAATAAAGTTACCATTTTCCTTAATCTTTCAGCATTTATTTTTGCCTTGTATCATTTGCTTATATTGAACATATTTATGTCTTCTTTTCCCAATTAGAATGTAAAACGAAGGACAGGAACTGTTTATTCAACCCTCTCCCCACACCCAGCACTCAGCTCAATATTCCAATCAGTGGGCATCAATTAACTGCTTGGAGATGAACAGACTTGTCCTCTGTCTTTCAGTCTTCTAGTTCCTTGATTTCAAGGTGATTGGCAATACCACCGACTGTCTGTTCTTGCCTTTTTGTTTTCATGCATTCTGTCAACCAGAACTGCTCTTCACTCACATTCCCTTCTGATGAGCATCTACATCTTCTTTGTGGCTCAGTTCCAACATTCCCTCTTCTGTGCTGGCTCTCCTCCTTCTTTCCCCAGCTTCACTTAACCCTACTTGTTGCCTGGCTTTCCAGAGTAACTCACAGATGGTTCTTTTACAGTAGCTGCCAGCCATTTGTGAGCCTGAACTCTCTCTGGATTCCAGGATTACAAGAGGACTTATGTCTTATGTCTATAACATAGGAGGTTGAATGATTGGTTGAATAATGAATGAAGGAATCAAAAAACTGCTTTTATCCTTTGTCTATGGATTTTTAAAAAATTTTAGAATACACATTACAAGTCTAGGAGAGTAGATAGCATCTTTTAATCCCCTTAGAGGATTAGACACTTTTTCCATGTCAATGGGTGAATAAATTGCTTTATGTAAAACTAAAAACTTTTAGGCAGTGTTTTAGTTTGGTTTCCTTTCAAAGGTAGCAGTTTATAAACAATTACAAATGAGAAATTCTCTGAAGAATGCACAGCACACCAGAGTGCTAAAGGGTTTATATGGTGATTTTAGGAAGTAAATTGAGGAAGGCAACTATAAATAAAAGAATAAGAAACAATCTTAATTAAAGTGCATCTTGCTGGAATAGACATTTTAAATGATTCTCTCTCCAGGTTTTCATTCCTTATTTAAATGAATATTTGAACCTAGTGTTTGGAAATTTTCTCTAAATTATTCCAATTATTTTTAAACCTCGTATTTCCTAGTAACTGAGAATGACTCCATCACAATTTGAAAAAATTTCCAGAGTGCTTTCAACTGAGATGTTTGTACTGTAGTCAGTCTGCTATTCTGTATTTTATACCTAAAACTCTAAGGAGATTACCAGAACTTTGGGGGCCAAGAAGTGATTAACAACATTATTTTATCCTGAAAAAGAGGGTCAAAATGTTTTGGTCTCTTAAGTCAGTGAATATTTATACTTATCTATGCAAAATACCTTGTTTCTTTATTCATTTATTTATGGCAAGTCTAGTGACTGAGGTAAGTAATGGGGATGCTTTTCAAAACTATTGGTAATGGAATTGGCATTGGGTAAGAAAATTACCGTCCAATCTCCATGGCCAAGTGTCCATTGCTATTGCTCAAAATAACAAAAAGTAGGTCTGGGCCACTTATCTGACTCAGGAACATTTAAAAGGGCAAAAATTGCATGGAAATACAAATTTGGTCACATCGACAGCTTTAATGTCTTGCCTGGTGCTGTAAACATCAGGCATCTAACTCTAAATCTTGTTTGAGTAACATATGTCCCATTCTCATTTCATATTCGAAATTAAAATGATAACAAAATGCAGGGAAAGAAGAAATAAGAAGTCACAATTGTTTTTCTCCATCCCAGATGCTGGAAATTCTGAAGTTAAGGAGACAGAAGCATCCTTGTCCCCAAAGTACTTCTTGTCTGGGGAGACAGGAAATGAAGAAGTAAACATACAAACAAACAAAATCAATTCAAACATGAGAAATGCAATGTTGAAAATTGAATGATACAAGAGAAGTTACCTGCTGGGCATGGAGTGGAGGAAGGTGGGTCCTACTTCAATACTATGGTCAATATATTCTAATTTGAGAGGACATTCAAGCAGAGACTTGAAGGAACCAGCCCTCTGAGGAACCAAGCAGGTAGAATTCAATTATCAAAACTCTGTGGTTGGAGCGGGGAGGATATAGCTCAATGGTAGAGCACGTGCTTAGCATGCAGGAGGTCCTGGATTCAATCCCCAGTACTGCCATTAAATATATAAGTAAATACTAATTACCTCTAAAAACTGAATAAATAAATAATAAATTTTAAAAACTCTGATTGGAAGGAGCTAGTGCAGCTGAAACAGAATGAGCAAGGGATTGGGTCCAATAGGGAAGATAAACCCGCTAACATGGGGTCATCATACATATATGTCATGTCACTATACATAATGCCATATTTCTGCCAATAATACACAACCTGAATTTAACCATGAAGAAAGAAAAGAGAAACTCAGATTCTTCAAAAAACTGATACATAATCTTTAAAAACATCAGCCATGAGAAACAATGAAATGTTGAGGAACTGTTCCAGATTTAGATGCTAACTACTATATATGAAATAGAGAAACAAGTTTTTTTCTGTATAGCACAGGGAACTATATTCAATATCTTATAGTAACGTATGAGAAAGAATATGAAAACGAATATATGTATGTATGTGTATGACTGAACTATTATGCTAAACACCCTAAACCAACACAACATTGTAAATTGACCATACTTCAATAAAAATAAAATAAAATAAAATAAAAAACATTGAGATATGGGTCTCCTGGAGGAAAAAAGAGAGACTTAAAAAAAAAAAACCCTGAAAAACACAACTAAATGCAATGTGCTATCCTGAGATTGGGTACTAGATTGAAGAGGGTGTGGCTGCTATAAAGAGGAGGACAGGGAAATTGGCAAATTTTAAATATGAAATATTAAATAATGTTATTGTATCAATGTGCTAATTTGCGAATCTGATCATTGCACATGATCTTAGAGAATATCCTAGTTCTTAGGAAACTAATGCTAAAGTACCTAGAGATAAATAAGCAGGAGAGAAAGTAAATGTGGCAAAACAGTAATGATTAATATATTGGGGTAAAGTTAAATGGGAGTTAATTGAACTATTTCAATTCTTCTCCACCTTCAGAGTAAATTGGAAATTAAAACTTAAAATATATCACTCTGGCTGCTATGTTGAATTCTTTCTTTTTTCTTTTTTAAATTTTGCTTTTCTTTCTTTTTAAAAAATTTTTTCTTTCTTGTGTGAATTCTTTTTAAAGAAACAGCAGAAACAGTGAGGTCAGTTAGGAGATTTTTGAAGCCCTCCATATGAAAGATATTAGTGGCTTCAGGGAGGGAAATTATAGTGTATTTATCTTTACCTGGTTTTAGGGAGAAACTACTCAGTCTTCTGCAATTAAGTATGATGTTAGTTTTAGGTTTTTCCTAGTCATCCTTCATCAACTTGAGGAAGTTCTATTTCCAGCTTAT
Organism: Camelus ferus; assembly: GCF_009834535.1. Lineage (NCBI taxonomy): Eukaryota > Metazoa > Chordata > Mammalia > Artiodactyla > Camelidae > Camelus > Camelus ferus. The sequence goes on along the minus strand of NC_045703.1, from coordinate 54,403,179 downwards.
TGAGAGATTTCTTTTCAGGAATAGATACTGGAAATTGTCAAATGTTTTTTCTTCATCTTTTGAGATAATATATTTTCTTCTTTTTCAGTTTATTGAAGTAGTGATTTTCATCGACTGATCATTAAGTGTTAAGCCAATCTTGCATTCGTCAGATAAACCATACTTGGAAGGCAGCTATGCTCACCAATATACCACGAATGCCTCCTAGATAAACCATACTTGATGTCCACTCTCACCGCTAGAACAAGTGAGTTTTTCAAGACAGTAGACTATAAGCTCAATATACAAAATCAACTGTATTTTTCCACACAGAAATTGAAATAAAAAATGCTATTTGCAATAGCATAAAATCATGAGCTACTTAGTGATAAGTCTAACAAAAGATATTCCAGACCTTTATGCAGAAAACTATAAAATGCTCCTGAGATAAAAGATATCTAGATAAATGTAGAGCTGTATCTCGTTCATGCATTGGGAGACTCAGTATTGTTAAGATGCTATCTCTGAAAATTGATCTACAAATTCCAAACAATCCCAGTAAAAATTCCAGGTGCTATTCTGTAAAGATTGACAATCTGATTCTAAAATTCATATGCAAATGCATAGAACCATGAATAAATAAAACAAATTTGAAAAAGAACAAATTTGAATGACCTGCATTACCTAAGATTTATTACTGATGCTAATCAATACAGTACAATATCAACATAGTAATACATAAACAGATGAAGGGAACAGACTAGAGAATCCAGAAATAGACCACATATCTATGAACAACTGATTTCTGACAAAGATGCAAAGGAAGTTCAGTGGAGAAAGAATAGTCTTTTCGACGGATGGTACTGGAATAATTGGAGATTCATAAATACCTCTCCTCCAAAATGAACCTTGAGATATATATCATGCTATATATAAAAATTAGGTCAAAGTGAATTGTAAAAAAAAATGCAAAATCTAAAATAATGAAATTTTCTGAAAAAAATGGGTGAAAATTACTGTGATCTTGAGTTAAGCAAAGATTTCTTAGATTCCATGCTAAAAGCACTAAACATAAATGAAAAAAATGGTGACCAGACTTCATCAAAATTAAAACCTTTAGCTCTTCAAATGATGCTATTAAGAGACTGAAAAGACAAAGTAGAGAAAATATTCAAAAAAGATATATATATACACACACATATATACATATATATATATATATATATATATATATATATATATATATATAGTGAGTAACTTGTGTTTAGTATATATAAAAATCCTCAAAACTCAATAATAAGAAAAGGCAACCTAATTTAAAAAAAAAGATTAAAATATTTGGCTAGACATTTCACTAAAGGAGACACAGGGATGGCAAATAAGCATATAAAAAGATGCTCAGCATCTTTAGCCATTAGGGAAATGCAAATTTAAATCATAATTAGATACCAATTAGAATGACTAAAATCAAAAAGACTGACCATACCAAGCACTGACAAAGATATGGAAGAATGGGCACTCTCATTCACTCTAGTGGGAATATAAAATGGAATGGTGTTTTGGAAAAGCTCATCAGTTTCCTAAAAAGATAAACATACACCTTCTATACATAATCCAGCCATTCTCCTCATATTCTTTACCCCATGAGAAAAAAGAGCATTTGCCCACACAAAGAATTATACACAAATGTTCATAGCATATATGATCACCCAAAGCTGAAAACTTCTCAAATTTCCATCTACAGTAAATGGATAAATAAATTATGATTTATCCATAAAATAGAAAACTACTTGGTAATAAAAAGGAATGAACTATTGATAACGCCATGACATTGACAAGTCACAAAATAATTTTGCTGAGTAAAAGAAGGACATATACTGTATGATGTCATTATACAAAATTCTCAAAAATACAAACTAATCTATAGTGACAGAAAGTAAGTCAAGGCTTATTTAGGGATGGGACCATGGTGGGGGGGCAGACTCTAAAGGACGGAGGTGATGATTTCACAGCTACATACATGTGTCAAAGCTTTAAAATGGTACTTATTTTTGTACAAAATTGTACAAAATTTTAAAATTATACATTTTTAAATGTATGCGTTTGATTGTATGTCAATTATATCTTAAACTAATTAGGAGGTATGTGTGCCTGTTAAAGACTGTAATAAAGCATTTTAGAATTTAAAAACCAAAAATGATTATTGAAAATTTTAAAATAATTGTATTTATTTTATTTTTTCTTAAAAATTAATAGGTGAAATAAAAACAACGATTTTCTCAAGAGAATTCCAAAAAATGCTGGCTATCCCACCAGTTCCCGGGTAGGTGTTTTCACCTTTTAACGTAGTGGGATCCAGGCATACACACCTCCACAGTTTATTCACAGTAAATTGTATTTAGGCTAATTTCTCAAATACTCCCACATATTGCTAAAAGCTTTATTGTTTCTTCACCTCTGATTCTTGCTGAAATTTTATTGCTTCCTACAACAATGATCAGAGTCAAGTACAGCCAAGTGACATGAAGTCATGCAATGTGTCAGCCCCCGTTTCAGTAAAAGTCCTTACTTCACTGCTAATGGTCCAAAGGCACTCTTTCAAGTTTAACTATAGCTTCTTTATGGTTGGATCATCTTTAATCATTCATGATGTAGAAATAAGAAAAGAAATCCAATCTCTTTAGCCTCAATATTCTATCAAAATGAAAAATGTCATATAAAATGTACTTAGCAAATTGCCATGCATTACTCAACCAATGGTTTTTCTCATTGTTATTCCTTTATCATTATATCTCAATGAATGTCCATCTGTCTATCTATAAGCATCACTCTCCTAGGTGTCTGTTTGTAGAAAGAAAGAACTAACAAACTTCCTAAGGTAAAAACAAAACAAAACAAAACAACCCCAAAACAACTAGAAAGTGATGGAGAAATGATTCAAACACTCTCTACCTGACACCAAACTCTGTGCTTGTCTGCCGTTCTAGGCACTGCTTCCCACAAGTGCCAACAAACGTCCCTGAAACATAGTAGGTTCTCATAGTAGGGGCTCAATAAATATATCTGGAATTGAATGGAATTGAAGCTTGTATTAGGAGGAAGAGACGGTTGCATTCCAATACTCTTATGCGTGCTAACGTGACCTTGCATGCGGCTTCCTTAACAAAGAGCAATGCAGCTTAATTTCTCTGCTGTTCCCTGAATAACTTCCCACTGCATTTGCTATGTGTCCTCCTTTGCCAAAAAGCCAGATGCTCTTTCTTTGATCTAGATTTGTTCAGTAGTTGTTGTGCATGCTATTAATTGGCCGATAGGGATTCGTAATATTTATTCCTTCACGATCCAAACAATACTGATTCTTTGGGGGCAGAGAGCAGTTGTTGATGATGATATACTTTGGCCTGAAGATCTTATTCTATAAAACATCAGTCTCTGCTTACATTTCCCTTTCAAAAGCATTAGAAGTCAAAAATCCCTGTTTCTTCCTCTCAATTTTGTTGTAAACCTAAACTCTCTCTTAAAAAATAATCTTTAAAAAAATCCTTGTTCCTTCTTCTATTTGCATTGCTTTCCTCACCCCTACTCCAGAGAAACCAGGAAAAAAAAAATCCAGAGTGTGTCTAAACTTTCTTATGTTTACATAATAGCTTTGTGAGTGGTAAATATATGTGTTTGTGTGAGTGAGAGAGAGTGTTGTACTTGTTATAAAAGTATTTTTAGCTGATATAGGTATATTCATATTAAAAAGATCTAATTCTCCAAAAATATTTTTGAGAGAAAGAGCCAACAGCTCATGAGCGCCTACTGTCTATGTTAGGGTTTTGCATAGGATGAGCAAGCCTTTGAGAAATGGTAAGAGAATGGAGAAATTCTGAGAAATTAAGGAAATTGTCACATAGTAGTGACAGTAGTGGTAGTAAGTGGCATTATATGGATTACCAGTGGTCCCTAGTTTAACGTCCCACACTAGAGTTACTGGGCTTAAATGAGGATTCCTATGTTGGGAAAGTCATGACTTTCTAATGGTTCTAACACCTTCCTATCTTGAGTCTGTCTGCGCTCCTTAAACTTAAGAGAGATTAAAGCTAGTTTTATAGAATCAAAGTTGAGCTCAGCTGTAATGTTGACCCTAACAACAGACAGAGTCTCCTCATCTCTTTGCTTCTTGTTATCTGCAGTGAAGCTCTGGGAAACTGGTAAACGTTGGAGCAAACCAGTGTGCAGGAATTGTCAGGGCGTCTCACAAGCTCCCTGCGGTCCATACATATGCTGGCCACTACAAACTGCCTGTGGTTCGACTCTGGAAAGGCAGAGTGGAAAAGGTAGGAAGGCAGTTAGTGGAGAAGAGGCTTATTAAAACCAGAACTGGGCATAGCGATTTAAAAACAACAACAACAACAATCAGAGAGTATACGGTTGGAGGTCAATGCTGTGTTTCATTAGTTCCTCTGGGCTTCTAATGGAATGCGATTACTTTACCCTGCGCAGGATGGTTATAGTGTAAAGTCCATGGTAATGTTTTCCTTGCGTAATACATGATAAAATGTATTCTCCTGCCATAGCTGATATATCACTGTTTTATAGTGAGACAAGCGTAAGTGGCACGGTGAATTCTTCCAAGGAAGAAACATAAAATAAAATTGATAAAACAGCATGAGGGAAGATATTAGACAAGTTTATATATCTTCTCTTTTATAAAACGTACTCCCAACACATCATATATTTACTTAATTTCAATAATACTTTTGAGTTGTAGGACATAAGGGTACCATTGCCAGCTTTTGGTTGGGAAAGTTTAACCAATACAGACAGTTCCCAACTTACAAAGTTTTGACTTAACGATTTTGTCAAATTTCCAACAGTGCAAAAATGATATGCATTGAGTAGAAACAGTACTTCAAATTTTGAATTTTGATCTTTTCCCAGGGTAGTGGTATGTGGTGTGATACTCTCTGGAGATGCTGGACAGCTTTACGGAGCCCGCAGCTCCCAGTTAGCCAGGTGATCACGAGGGTAAACAACCAATACAACTATAATTATTCTGTTTCTCACTTTCAGTACAGTATTTGGTAAATCACGTGAGATACTCAATATTTCATTATAAAACAGGCTTTGTGTTAGATGGTTTTGCCCAACTGTAAGCTAATGTAAGTGTTCTGAGCATGTTTGAGGCAGGCTAAAGCATGGGTGATGCTCAATAAGGTAGGTGCATTAAATTCGTTTTTGACTTATGATGGATTATTTTCAACTTACAATGGATTTAACGGGATGTAACCCCATGTAAGGAGGATCTGTGTAACCAAGTTATTTAGCCAGAGCCTTATATAGGTTTGTGGCAGAAACACAGGTCTCCCAAACCCCCAGGCAGTCAGTGACTAGACTTAGTATGTTTCCCTCCTGCCAGGAATGACTATGAAGTTTACTTGTTTCTAGAGCTTGGCTGACCTGGAGTAAAATGTCATCATTGTTTTGAATTGTCTCCATCGTGAAAAAAACACAGAATCTAAAAGTAATAGTGATACCCCCAAAAGAAAAGAAAAGAAATATTTTAAATCGCCTTTAAGGAGATAAGCAACATCCATGAATGAGACTCAAGATCTCATGTTCTGATCGTGACACTGATTTTTCTTGTCAATTACAGGGGCCTATGGATATTTACAAATTAAATGACTATGAAGGAGGAACTCAGGGTCCACCAATGGCTTCCTTACAGGGAAATCGTTTACCTGTTCAGTCATTTAGATCAGAAACAATCTTTTGGATTAACCTGCCTGACCCATAGTGCCTGATATAGGCCCTCAAAAAAAAGGGTTGATTAGAATTACTTTGGATTTTGAATTGACAGAAGTTGGTGTGTATGGACAGCCCTGTGTTCCGGCAATGTCTCGTTTCCCAGTGGAAATACTAAAGGAGGACCTGACACCTAGGGCAAGAAAAGATTCCCACCCCCTAAATTCTTTATTTCTTGTAGTTTATTTCTAAACTACAAAGGAATGTTAATGATTCCACTCTCTCTCTCCCTCTCTAAGAAAAGAAAAAAATATTTTAATCATCATAGAATATGATCTCAGATTCAGGTAACTTTTACTTACTTGCCTTTTGAAATTTAGATGAAGTGCTTCTATAGTGATTGGTCTGCAGCCTGACCCAGTTTCCTGGGCTGAAATGGAACACAGTTTATGGAGTTCCCTAGAGACATGGGAGTTGAAGTGGTTTGAATTCAGGCATTGGGGTTGGACAGACTTGGAATCAGTCCTCAGCTCTGCCACACACTGGCTCGCATGCGCTGGTCAGTTATGTGACCCTCAGTAAAACTGGTATTACAATAGGAAGCAGTCCATATTTATTTTTTTCTAAGTATGATCTGATACAATGCCTGAAGGCGTCTAACCTAAAAAAAAAAAAAACTACTCACTATAAAAGTTAGGTATTATTATTAGTTATTCAGGCTGGAAGAATTGATAAGGTTTCTAATCCAGATCATTAAGGATGGAAGGGATCATCATCCATCTGTAAAGGGTCAGAACATGTCTCGACTGATGTAACTGGAACTGGGATGGATGAGGTGTAATTGAGGTCAAGATAACCACTGGAAAGGATTCTGGAGTAAACTGGTCAAATTAGGAGTTGAAAATGTGAACTAGTCACGTTATCAGAGCAAGTGCCAGAAAATGCCTCTGGTTAATGTAGCTCATGGAGTTGATAGAGATGCAGGCTTGGAAGCCGGCAGGGACATGGAGAGTCTAAGCAGAAGGTTCCAAAATCACTGCCCAGAACCTGCCTGGTGATACCTTCAAAGTGCCTGATGTTGCCGCTGCCCCAGGACACCATAAATTCCCACTCTGCCTCCTTCTTTGCATCGCAGTCTCCAGATTCAGAGTTTTGGAGAGGGGGGTCTGATCAGTAAAAGCACCCAGCAGAGCAAGTTTACCTTTCCGCTTTCTAAATGGGAGTTAGTTCCGCTCACCTTGACTCTTGGGGTAGCAGATCCCCAAGTACAGGAAGGAGGAGATGCTGACCAGCCAAAAAGCTCTGTCCTCTCTCTGAGGACAGGATCAATGTCCACTGTATTGTCAGAACCAAGGGCACCTGTGTGAGGCATTCTGCAATGTGATTCAGGCTTAGAATGTAGGTGGGGAAAGAGAAGTGGTTAGAACCACCAAGTTATCTGGCACCCGAGTCCCCTGACTGGTCACTTGGCGCTGGCAGGCATCCTCCCTGCCCCCTCAGCAGCCCTTCAGCAATCTCTGTGTGCTCTCAGGAAGCTTACGGAAAAAGCTATAGGGTGACACATTTGGGAATTAAAGCAGTTTCCCTGATCTTGGTGGCTTCACCAATTCTTCCCAAGCCTGAATGGGAGGAGATAGTATAGGGTTTTGATTTGGAAAAATGGAACACCAAAATACAGGGGAGGTACTATTGCCCTGTCCTCCCAAGTCCAGCCTCAGCCCAGACTCCTGAGTTCTCATGTTTGGGGTCAGGGAAGGGCAAAGTCTTTGAATCTTTTCTATAAAAGCAAATTAGTTTACTCAAATTTAATCTAAATAGGGAGCATAAAAATAATTCTATGAATTATTGATGCTTTAAAGAAATCTACATGTGGTTTTATATAAAAGTAATATAATTTTTTATTAAAAAATTTTTATTGAAATACAGTCAGTTACAATGTGTCGATTTCTAGTGTACAGCACAATGTCCAAGTCATGCATATACATACATATATTTGTTTTCATATCCTTTTGCATTAAAAGTTATTACAAGATATTGAATACAGTTCCCTGTGCTATACAGAAGAGACTTATTTTAAATCTATTTTTAGTAATATAATTTTATAAAGAGGAATTTTGAAAAATAAAGAAAACAGAAACATCTGTTACTCCACCATTCTAAGAAAACCACTTTGGGCCTTTGGACCCATTTTTTTGTCACAGATCCTCTGCTGTTCAAAGCCATCTGGTTGATTTCCCCAAAATTGTTCTTCTAAAGTCAAAGTAGAGGATCAGCTCCAGGTGTACGTCTGCATCTTTGGAGGCTGGGAGAGGGGAGAGGAACCAGCCCTGGGTGTTGGCAGCAGGAATGGGAACCCCATCTCTGCCACTTAGAACTGGTGACAAGGCCAACCACGTGGTTGATATGAGAATTAATGGAGAGGACTAAAGCAGCAGGTGGAAAAGTAGACACACACCCACAGAGAGAGAGAGAGAGAAAGAAGTCACAAAGCTCTGCACTTATTTCCTTTCTCCCCCATGTCATCAGCAACTCACGAGGAACATCCAAAGTCTGTTTATCGGAGTCAGTGACTTTTATCTAACCAGTATTTAAATACAGGACTTTCCATTTTTAAAAAACATTTTTCAGGCCTTTTTTGGGGGGAGGGGATTAGGCTTATTCATTTATTTATTTATTTCAATAGACGTACTGAGACTTGAACCCAGGACCTGGTGCATGCTAAGCATGCGCTCTGCCACTGAGCTATACCCTCCCCGCTAAATACAGCACTTTCTATGTCAGTCCCTGTTATAAAGATTGTATGAATTAACTTATTTATCCTCTTAACAACCTGTGGGGTGGTATCATTTCTCAGATGAGGCCACTGGGTGCAGACTGGTAAATGGCAGGGCTGGGACTCAAATACTGCAGCCTGGACCCAAGTCCACCCTCTTAACCCTCCCATTACAGCACCGCTGGCTGAGACATGGAATGTGGAAAACAGAAAACAATCATCCGGTTCCGGCCCAGTGCTCTCTTTGGAAGGGTCTTAGTCTTCCTTTTCAGGAGGTAGTGTGGACTATTGTTCTCCTGAAATTACCCGAAAAACTTTTCCAAAAGCGGCATCGTTTCTAAGGGCTTTATCAAAGGCCGGCACTGCGGGGCTGCTGTGCAGTCTGGGTAGGTCGCACAGAGCAGAAAGAAGACACGTCCACACGGAAGCGTGGACCTTCCTTGGGGTGACTTGCTTTCTGCAGGCATTTCCCAGACTGGTTTAAAACTAGATAGGCAAGCAGATCATCTAAACATTTCCCAATTAGGAAGATGGGATAAAAGAGTAAAATTTCACCAGCCAAAACAAAAACCCAACAGCACAAAACCTTTGAATAAACACCCCAAGTTTCTTTGAATAAAATTTTAAAAATATCTCAAAGCCAAGAGATTAAGTGTTGAGTGGATGCAGGCTTAACGCAAGGAGCACATCTTATCAGGAGGGTGAGGGCGCCTGGAGTGGAGAAGCCTCACCCTGAGAAGTAAGTCCCTCAGGTGACTCAGGCAGAGTTTCCACTGGGCATGCGGAGGGGGAGAGGCACTGATTTTTCGGCCCATAGGAGCAATACACTCTTTTCCTCAAGCAGACACTCAGGAACTGCTCCCTCCCAAGCCTCATCCTTTGACCAGAGAAGCCCTCATTTTTGCAGAGAAGATCGACAGCCCAAGGGACTATGTCTAAACTTCCACTGGGAACAGACCTCAGGTCGCCAAAATATCCTAATAAGCCATTCCGTAAATACTCACTTTTCCTCCTTCCTCCCTTCCTTCCTTCCTCCTTCCCTCCT